>NC_069508.1:58230191-58307691 GCF_027579735.1 Bombina bombina
AAAGATTTTCAGCAAGAAGTTTTTTTTATGCTTCATGACTGAAAGTCCCTGTTATTTACAGCCCTGGCAAATCCTAGTGTTTACCATCACTGTAATCTATCATCATATTTACAAACCCATTTTATAACCACAGTCATCAAATAGAACTACAGAGATTCATATACAGATGCATTTGCACCCTTAAACGTTATTGAATTAGTTAAAAACACACTCTGCAATGTTTACCTGCATGAATTTGTTGCTTTGAAGGGCGCTTATCGTTTGGAGGCAAGCCTGGCTGTTTTCAATGTCATTTTGAAAAGCTGCTGTGAAAATTGACTGGAAAGGCATAAATTCCTGGAATTGAATAAACATTTACAGTTTAGTTATCACATTACTAACAATCTGTCACCAAACTTTCTTACAACACTCCATTACTAAGCACATTTGCTCAAGAATATGTGTGTATGTGTGTATAATATATATATATATATATATATATATACATACATATACACACACACACACATATTATATATATATATATATATATATATATACATATATATATATATATATATGTATATACACACACACGTAAGTACATTGGAGCCCTTTGCAGTCAGATGAAAACATGTAAAATCATATTTATGGAATATTCATATTTAATAAAGTACTGTAAATATTTCACATTCCAACGTCCTTCACATAAAGGAATATATGTTTCTAAGTATTTATAAATAGATATTCATAAATACAGTATATATATATATCCGAAAAAACAGATATTTATAAACATAAATTAATAATTAGAACATATTCTTCTATTTGAAAAACATTGGAACGTGAAACATTAATATTTCATGTTGGTTTAGCACACTTTAGAAAACATGATCGGGTTTGCATGACTGTGTTAGTCCCCCCCCCCCCACACTTTTCACGCTCAGTTGAAGTCTATTGGGGAATACGTTAACGCGGTTGCGATATTCAAAGTTTGGCTTTTGTTGGGTTAGCCCTTATGTGAAAACCTTTTAACTTTCAAATTGTAATGTGTGTGCTACCTCATGCGTGCAAAAAGCAACGGTATTTAGTTGTTTTTTTAATGACACATTAACAACATTATACCATTGGACAAACAACAAAATATAAATATTTAAATTTTAATTTAAGAAGTAAAATGTCTGTTTTCTAGGCTTATATTTAAAGGAAATGATGTTGGCAATTCTCATGTAACTTTAAAAAGACCATAAAATACAGTAAAATAATAATCAACAAATGCAACAGCACTTACTATAAATTTCAAATTAGCAGTAGGTTTTTGTACACAAATTTTAAAATGCACTTCCACCCCCCACCCCCCCCCGTATCATGTGACAGCCATCGGCCAATCCCAGGATCATATGTATACACTGTGTACTCTTGCACATGCTCAGTAGGAGCTGGTGCCTCACAAACTGTTAATATAAAAAGACTGCACAATTTGATAATGGAATTAAAATAGCAAAGTTATGTAAAATTGTTTTCTCTATCGAAAACATAAATGTTTAATTTTGACTTTAGCGCCCCTTTAAGAAAGAATCAGCTTTTGACGTGCAGTCACAAAACACATTTTACATCATGCAAAGAAATTAAACATTTAATTTGCTTAGATTAAAGATTGGCAAAGCGCTTTTCTTATAAATCTTACGATTATCAATAAGATAAAAGCCTAAATCAGAACTTTACCTGGGGAACAATGATAGATTTTGCAGTTTCAGCCATTTTTGCAAAATTTCTTGCGGCTTCCGATTCTAAAAAAAAAAAAAAAAAAAAGGTTAAACAAAATGTCATGGAATTTGGAGAAAGAAAACGAAATCGACTGAACAGTTAGACACATTTTGAAGAGCTGGTAATTCAGAAATCACGTTACTGACAGTCCATTGCACAAGCATGACAACAGATTTAATTCCAAAGCTCATTAGACACCAGGAGGAGACCACTCACCCACACTAAGCCTTTTTTCTACCCAGGACAAAATATCTTTGGTGTACTTTGACCAAGCCTTTGCATACGACAAAGCAGATTCAATTCCGCTGTCGTGCCGCAGAAGCATGTTATCGACCTCTTCTGCCCGGAGATGCCCTGAAAATAAAACAAGGTGAAAAAGGTGCAGATTTCAGTTAACTGCCAAATGCTGGCTCGGAGGCAGTGCAAGCCAACTGTGAAAGCTAACGCAACTCTGATCTCGAGGAGTTCTTTAATGCCGCTTGACACTAAATAATACTGACAGGGATTTCAGAAAGAAAGGGTCAGAGCTGCAAGCAACTAAAATAAGCATGGTGTCTGCCATATGACTGTTTTTAGTGCTTGTGTGTTTTCATATTTTTTTCCCCCAATTTTATTCCTCCTTGGTTGCTAATGCAATTAAACACAGATTAAACATATTTACAAGGCATTCTGAAGTATGGAGTGTTCGTTTATTTAATTACATTAAATGTTTAATAATACAATTTAAAAGGGACAAGTCTATATAAAATATATATATATATATATATATATATATATATGAGCTAGGAAAGGGAGGGCACTCTCAGGATTTATATACATCAAAGTTCTGTTTTGCCGGTGGTGTTGTGTGCGGCTGCTAGTCGCCGTTGTGAGTTGTTCATCTGTCTTGATGAAGGCTTCTATGTAAGCCGAAACGTCGACCTATCCTTATGACTTTCTAACGTTGTTGTTATAAACAATAAACTAACTTTGATGTATATAAATCCTGAGAGTGCCCTCCCTTTCCTAGCTCTTATCTACAATCCATTGAGGATTGCACCCAGGTGCTTCATTATTAGTTGAAGCTGAAGTGCTGGAACACGTGCTAATTGGATTATATATATATATATTTTTTTTTTATTCATTTATTTATTTGCATGAAAAGTAGACATGTGCACATCTGAAAATTTTGTTTCTGTATTTTTTTTTATTTAAATTCATTGCATTTGGATTGATTTGTTATTTAGCAGTCATTCATTTCGGATGCATTCGGATTGATTCGTTATATAGCAGTCATTCATTTCGGATGCATTCGGATTGATTCGTTATATAGCAGTTATTTGTTTTGGAAGTTCGTTATGTTTGTATTAATTTGTTCTGTTGTGTTACGTTGATTCAGATGGTTCCAACCAACACAAAAAGTAATTATTTCACTGTTCTATCTCACCATATTTAATTGTAATATAGCTCTATTCGTTTTTGTTTTATAATAAATATAGAACGGCAAAGGAATTGTGATTGGTCCAGAGAGTCAAACTCTCACATCATGGCCATTCGAATAAAACTAATGAATGCAAACTAATTTGGATGTTTTGTTACAAATTAATTCAGATTAGTTTAGTTTTGTTACAAGGGTGATTCAGAGATTCAGATACATCTGAATCTCCAAATTACCTGTATTTCATCCGAAATTGTGATTCGGAACGAAACAAATTGCACGTCTAATGAAAAGGTAAAGCTGTTGATTTTTAAAGTAACTGGAAGTACATATTTGTGCACTACTGGTATGTGGGATCAAAAGTTCACTGGCTGATAACGAGAAACTCACAGCTGTACTGGTGGACAAAAAAGGATGGAAATTAAATTACTTTAATGCAGGGGGTAGATAAATCCATTTAAGAATATTTAGGAGCCAGACAGTGGTATTTCTATATAGATATATGGAGAATAACCCAATTAGGAGCCAGTGGTAAAATTCTACGAACCAGTGGCTCTCTGGCTCCTGGTTTTGTCAAGCCCTGCTTAAAAGGGGACAAAAAAAACAAACCAAACCTAACTTTTTTTTTTCATGATTCAGGTAGAGCATACAATTTCAATTAACTTATTATCAAATTTGCTTCATTCTCTTGGTATGCTTTGTTGAAGGAGCAACGATACATTTCTGGGAGCTAGCTGAACAAATCAGGTGAGCCAATCACAAAAGGCTTTAATGTGCAGTTCCCAATCAGAGGCTAACTCCCAGTAGTGTATCGCTGCTCCTGAGGCTACCTAGGTGTATTTTTAAACAATGGATACCAAGAGAGCAAAGCATAAAAGATAATATAAGACAGTAAATTGGAAAGGGGTTTAAAATGATCTGCTCCATCTAAATCCTGGAGAAAAAAAAAAGGGTTTTATGTCCCTTTAATACATCACTTTAGTTTCCAAAAAGAAAACGCAGATTTAGCTAAATTAATACTGACCCTTATATTAGCTCCACACAGCTCTGCAACCTGCATCCAATCAGAAGCAGAACAGAACAGGTACACAACTGCATTGCTTGTCTGATATAGCCTCTAATTAGCTGCAGTGATACGAGAGGAGCCAGGATTAAAAATTTCTGCTAAAATACCTCAGTATGCAAAAACAGAATTTATGTTTACCTGATAAATTACTTTCTCCAACGGTGTGTCCGGTCCACGGCGTCATCCTTACTTGTGGGATATTCTCTTCCCCAACAGGAAATGGCAAAGAGCCCAGCAAAGCTGGTCACATGATCCCTCCTAGGCTCCGCCTACCCCAGTCATTCGACCGACGTTAAGGAGGAATATTTGCATAGGAGAAACCATATGGTACCGTGGTGACTGTAGTTAAAGAAAATAAATTATCAGACCTGATTAAAAAAACCAGGGCGGGCCGTGGACCGGACACACCGTTGGAGAAAGTAATTTATCAGGTAAACATAAATTCTGTTTTCTCCAACATAGGTGTGTCCGGTCCACGGCGTCATCCTTACTTGTGGGAACCAATACCAAAGCTTTAGGACACGGATGAAGGGAGGGAGCAAATCAGGTCACCTAAATGGAAGGCACCACGGCTTGCAAAACCTTTCTCCCAAAAATAGCCTCAGAAGAAGCAAAAGTATCAAACTTGTAAAATTTGGTAAAAGTGTGCAGTGAAGACCAAGTCGCTGCCCTACATATCTGATCAACAGAAGCCTCGTTCTTGAAGGCCCATGTGGAAGCCACAGCCCTAGTGGAATGAGCCGTGATTCTTTCGGGAGGCTGCCGTCCGGCAGTCTCGTAAGCCAATCTGATGATGCTTTTAATCCAAAAAGAGAGAGAGGTAGAAGTTGCTTTTTGACCTCTCCTTTTACCGGAATAAACAACAAACAAGGAAGATGTTTGTCTAAAATCCTTTGTAGCATCTAAATAGAATTTTAGAGCGCGAACAACATCCAAATTGTGCAACAAACGTTCCTTCTTTGAAACTGGTTTCGGACACAGAGAAGGTACGATAATCTCCTGGTTAATGTTTTTGTTAGAAACAACTTTTGGAAGAAAACCAGGTTTAGTACGTAAAACCACCTTATCTGCATGGAACACCAGATAAGGAGGAGAACACTGCAGAGCAGATAATTCTGAAACTCTTCTAGCAGAAGAAATTGCAACTAAAAACAAAACTTTCCAAGATAATAACTTAATATCAACGGAATGTAAGGGTTCAAACGGAACCCCCTGAAGAACTGAAAGAACTAAGTTGAGACTCCAAGGAGGAGTCAAAGGTTTGTAAACAGGCTTAATTCTAACCAGAGCCTGAACAAAGGCTTGAACATCTGGCACAGCTGCCAGCTTTTTGTGAAGTAACACAGACAAGGCAGAAATCTGTCCCTTCAGGGAACTAGCAGATAATCCTTTTTCCAATCCTTCTTGAAGGAAGGATAGAATCTTAGGAATCTTAACCTTGTCCCAAGGGAATCCTTTAGATTCACACCAACAGATATATTTTTTCCAAATTTTGTGGTAAATCTTTCTAGTTACAGGCTTTCTGGCCTGAACAAGAGTATCGATAACAGAATCTGAGAACCCTCGCTTCGATAAGATCAAGCGTTCAATCTCCAAGCAGTCAGCTGGAGTGAAACCAGATTCGGATGTTCGAACGGACCCTGAACAAGAAGGTCTCGTCTCAAAGGTAGCTTCCAAGGTGGAGCCGATGACATATTCACCAGATCTGCATACCAAGTCCTGTGTGGCCACGCAGGAGCTATCAAGATCACCGACGCCCTCTCCTGATTGATCCTGGCTACCAGCCTGGGGATGAGAGGAAACGGCGGGAACACATAAGCTAGTTTGAAGGTCCAAGGTGCTACTAGTGCATCCACTAGAGCCGCCTTGGGATCCCTGGATCTGGACCCGTAGCAAGGAACTTTGAAGTTCTGACGAGAGGCCATCAGATCCATGTCTGGAATGCCCCACAGCTGAGTGACTTGGGCAAAGATTTCCGGATGGAGTTCCCACTCCCCCGGATGCAATGTCTGACGACTCAGAAAATCCGCTTCCCAATTTTCCACTCCTGGGATGTGGATAGCAGACAGGTGGCAGGAGTGAGACTCCGCCCATAGAATGATTTTGGTCACTTCTTCCATCGCTAGGGAACTCCTTGTTCCCCCCTGATGGTTGATGTACGCAACAGTTGTCATGTTGTCTGATTGAAACCGTATGAACTTGGCCCTCGCTAGCTGAGGCCAAGCCTTGAGAGCATTGAATATCGCTCTCAGTTCCAGAATATTTATCGGTAGAAGAGATTCTTCCCGAGACCAAAGACCCTGAGCTTTCAGGGATCCCCAGACCGCGCCCCAGCCCATCAGACTGGCGTCGGTCGTGACGATGACCCACTCCGGTCTGCGGAATGTCATCCCTTGTGACAGGTTGTCCAGGGACAGCCACCAACGGAGTGAGTCTCTGGTCCTCTGATTTACTTGTATCTTCGGAGACAAGTCTAATGGTCTTAGATGAATGCGCGCAAAAGGAACTATGTCCATTGCCGCTGCCATCAAACCGATCACTTCCATGCACTGCGCTATGGAAGGAAGAGGAACGGAATGAAGTATCCGACAAGAGTCTAGAAGTTTTGTTTTTCTGGCCTCTGTCAGAAAAATCCTCATTTCTAAGGAGTCTATTATTGTTCCCAAGAAGGGAACCCTTGTTGACGGAGATAGAGAACTCTTTTCCACGTTCACTTTCCATCCGTGAGATCTGAGAAAGGCCAGGACAATGTCCGTGTGAGCCTTTGCTTGAGGAAGGGACGACGCTTGAATCAGAATGTCGTCCAAGTAAGGTACTACAGCAATGCCCCTTGGTCTTAGCACAGCTAGAAGGGACCCTAGTACCTTTGTGAAAATCCTTGGAGCAGTGGCTAATCCGAAAGGAAGCGCCACGAACTGGTAATGCTTGTCCAGGAATGCGAACCTTAGGAACCGATGATGTTCCTTGTGGATAGGAATATGTAGATACGCATCCTTTAAATCCACTGTGGTCATGAATTGACCTTCCTGGATGGAAGGAAGAATAGTTCGAATGGTTTCCATCTTGAACGATGGAACCTTGAGAAACTTGTTTAAGATCTTGAGATCTAAGATTGGTCTGAACGTTCCCTCTTTTTTGGGAACTATGAACAGATTGGAGTAGAACCCCAGCCCTTGTTCTCTTAATGGAACAGGATGAATCACTCCCATTTTTAACAGGTCTTCTACACAATGTAAGAATGCCTGTCTTTTTATGTGGTCTGAAGACAACTGAGACCTGTGGAACCTCCCCCTTGGGGGAAGCCCCTTGAATTCCAGAGGATAACCTTGGGAGACTATTTCTAGCGCCCAAGGATCCAGAACATCTCTTGCCCAAGCCTGAGCGAAGAGAGAGAGTCTGCCCCCCACCAGATCCGGTCCCGGATCGGGGGCCAACATTTCATGCTGTCTTGGTAGCAGTGGCAGGTTTCTTGGCCTGCTTACCCTTGTTCCAGCCTTGCATTGGTCTCCAAGCTGGCTTGGCTTGAGAAGTATTACCCTCTTGCTTAGAGGACGTAGCACTTTGGGCTGGTCCATTTCTACGAAAGGGACGAAAATTAGGTTTATTTTTTGCCTTGAAAGGCCGATCCTGAGGAAGGGCGTGGCCCTTACCCCCAGTGATATCAGAGATAATCTCTTTCAAGTCAGGGCCAAACAGCGTTTTCCCCTTGAAAGGAATGTTAAGTAGCTTGTTCTTGGAAGACGCATCAGCTGACCAAGATTTCAACCAAAGCGCTCTGCGCGCCACGATAGCAAACCCAGAATTCTTAGCCGCTAACCTAGCCAATTGCAAAGTGGCGTCTAGGGTGAAAGAATTAGCCAATTTGAGAGCATTGATTCTGTCCATAATCTCCTCATAAGGAGGAGAATCACTATCGACCGCCTTTATCAGCTCATCGAACCAGAAACATGCGGCTGTAGCTACAGGGACAATGCATGAAATTGGTTGTAGAAGGTAACCCTGCTGAACAAACATCTTTTTAAGTAAACCTTCTAATTTTTTATCCATAGGATCTTTGAAAGCACAACTATCCTCTATGGGTATAGTGGTGCGTTTGTTTAAAGTGGAAACCGCTCCCTCGACCTTGGGGACTGTCTGCCATAAGTCCTTTCTGGGGTCGACCATAGGAAACAATTTTTTAAATATGGGGGGAGGGACGAAAGGAATACCGGGCCTTTCCCATTCTTTATTAACAATGTCCGCCACCCGCTTGGGTATAGGAAAAGCTTCTGGGAGCCCCGGGACCTCTAGGAACTTGTCCATTTTACATAGTTTCTCCGGGATGACCAACTTGTCACAATCATCCAGAGTGGATAATACCTCCTTAAGCAGAATGCGGAGATGTTCCAACTTAAATTTAAACGTAATCACATCAGGTTCAGCTTGTTGAAAAATGTTCCCTGAATCAGTAATTTCTCCCTCAGACAAAACCTCCCTGGCCCCATCAGACTGGGTTAGGGGCCCTTCAGAACCATTATTATCAGCGTCGTCATGCTCTTCAGTATCTAAAACAGAGCAGTCGCGCTTACGCTGATAAGTGTTCATTTTGGCTAAAATGTTTTTGACAGAATTATCCATTACAGCCGTTAATTGTTGCATAGTAAGGAGTATTGGCGCGCTAGATGTACTAGGGGCCTCCTGAGTGGGCAAGACTCGTGTAGACGAAGGAGGGAATGATGCAGTACCATGCTTACTCCCCTCACTTGAGGAATCATCTTGGGCATCATTGTCATTGTCACATAAATCACATTTATTTAAATGAATGGGAATTCTGGCTTCCCCACATTCAGAACACAGTCTATCTGGTAGTTCAGACATGTTAAACAGGCATAAACTTGATAACAAAGAACAAAAAACGTTTTAAAATAAAACCGTTACTGTCACTTTAAATTTTAAACTGAACACACTTTATTACTGCAATTGCGAAAAAACATGAAGGAATTGTTCAAAATTCACCAAATTTTCACCACAGTGTCTTAAAGCCTTAAAAGTATTGCACACCAAATTTGGAAGCTTTAACCCTTAAAATAACGGAACCGGAGCCGTTTTTAACTTTAACCCCTTTACAGTCCCTGGTATCTGCTTTGCTGAGACCCAACCAAGCCCAAAGGGGAATACGATACCAAATGACACCTTCAGAAAGTCTTTTCTAAGTATCAGAGCTCCTCTCACATGCGACTGCATGTCATGCCTCTCAAAAACAAGTGCGCAACACCGGCGCGAAAATGAGGCTCTGCCTATGATTTGAATAAGGTGTCTAAAACAGTGCCTGCCGATATTATTATATCAAAATACCCAGAATAAATGATTCCTCAAGGCTAAATATGTGTTAATAATGAATCGATTTAGCCCAGAAAAAGTCTACAGTCTTAATAAGCCCTTGTGAAGCCCTTATTTACGATCTTAATAAACATGGCTTACCGGATCCCATAGGGAAAATGACAGCTTCCAGCATTACATCGTCTTGTTAGAATGTGTCATACCTCAAGCAGCAAGAGACTGCTCACTGTTCCCCCAACTGAAGTTAATTGCTCTCAACAGTCCTGTGTGGAACAGCCATGGATTTTAGTGACGGTTGCTAAAATCATTTTCCTCATACAAACAGAAATCTTCATCTCTTTTCTGTTTCTGAGTAAATAGTACATACCAGCACTATTTCAAAATAACAAACTCTTGATTGAATAATAAAAACTACAGTTAAACACTAAAAAACTCTAAGCCATCTCCGTGGAGATGTTGCCTGTACAACGGCAAAGAGAATGACTGGGGTAGGCGGAGCCTAGGAGGGATCATGTGACCAGCTTTGCTGGGCTCTTTGCCATTTCCTGTTGGGGAAGAGAATATCCCACAAGTAAGGATGACGCCGTGGACCGGACACACCTATGTTGGAGAAATATGTTATTCCAGCTTAAGTGCATATTCTTTTGCAATTAAAAAAAGAGAAAAAGAGGTGCACAGTTTGAGACTCAGGTGAAGGATTTTATTATAAAGTGTTGCACACGCAAAACAAAATTACACTTACTAGATGCAAGATAAAAAAGGGCATTCAAATGGAGCGCTGTGTTCCTACAGCCACTTTGTCTCACACGACAGGCATAGTTGGTCAGCCTTTTCACAGCTACAAACAGCGTTAGGCGAAGTATCCGGATTCTCTGCCAAAACTCTGTGTGGTTCGAGGTGACAACACAGCGCTCCATTTGAATGCCCGTTTTTATCTTGCATCTAGTAAGTGTAATTTGTTTTGCGTGTGCAACACTTTATAATAAAATCCTGCACTTGAGTCTCGCCTTGTGCGCCTCTCTCTTTTTGTCATCACACCTGAGCTAAGGTCCTGGAACACCTGGCTGGATAAAGGCGGCACAGAAACGGCACCATAACTATATTTGTTATTAAAAAGAACATTCATCAAAATTCCATCTGGAGACTCATACATCCATCACAATCAACTCTTTGGGTCCTTATATAGACCGGAGTCTTTCAAATAGACGAGCTCTTCTATAGCTCATACGTTAACCCCTGAAATATGGGTAAATTCACAAAAGGTACTGTAAAAATACTGCTCAATACAGACAGACAATCATAACATCAGAAACTTTAAGAACGAGTTCCGTCTTATTTTTTATTTCATCAATATATTTAATATATATATTTCATTTTTTAATACATATCTTATTATTCATTTCTTCATTTAATATTAATTTTTTAATTATTTTTTTGACATTGGTGCATCCAAATTATATTTATTGTATTTGTTTTTTCTTTTATTTATTTTACTATTTTTTTCATTTTATATCCAACTGGTGTGGATTTATATAGCAATAAGATGATATTTATTCAGGGTTAGAACCTTAGCGCAATTTATTCTCCTCTGTTTATATTTTGCAATTAAAGCTAAACATAAAAGACAACGAATCCCCTTAATCGTCCCTTTAATGTATACTGATGTCTAATTAATTTGTCGGATGCTTTTTTTTTTGGTTACATTATAAGCCAATACTATTTTTCCAGTATTCGAGACAATTCTATATTTATTTATTTTTTTACCTTGAAGATCATCTCTCTCGTGTATGGACCCAGCCGAATCTTCCACAGAGAGGTTTTCAAAGGACTTACACGAAACAGAAAAAAATAAATATTACCAACGTGAATTTGTTAGCGAATATGTACTTAAATAGAGGTTGTGGTACTGACATGATAAATGCATAAAATCCCAGCATCATTTCTCTACTGTGTAATTAATCCACCAAAGTAAAAGACAGTGAATCATTTTACAAAGGAAATAGTTCTTATAACAACAAAGTGTGCATCTGAGAAGCATGGGTGTTTGAAGAAGCAAAAAAACATAATTTATGCTTACCTGATAAATTTATTTCTCTTGTAGTGTATCCAGTCCACGGATCATCCATTACTTATGGAATATATTCTCCTTCCCAACAGGAAGCTGCAAGAGTCCACCCACAGCAAAGCTGCTATATAGCTCCTCCCCTAACTGCCATATTCAGTCATTCGACCGAAAACATGCAGAGAAAGGAAAACCCATAGGGTGCAGTGGTGACTGTAGTTCAAATGAAAAAATTACCTGCCTTAAAGTGACAGGGCAGGCCGTGGACTGGATACACTACAAGAGAAATAAATTTATCAGGTAAGCATAAATTATGTTTTCTCTTGTTAAGTGTATCCAGTCCACGGATCATCCATTACTTATGGAATACCAATACCAAAGCTAAAGTACACAGATGATGGGAGGGACAAGGCAGGTACTTAAACGGAAGTTACCACTGCCTGTAAAAAACCCTTTCTCCCAAAAATAGCCTCCGAAGAAGCAAGGTATCAAATTTGTTAAATTTGAAAAGTATGAAGCGCAGACCAAGACTCCGTCTTGTAAATCTGTTCAACAGAAGCCACATTTAAAAAAGGCCCAAGTGAAAACCACAGCTCTAGTAGAATGAGCTGTAATCCCTTCAGGAGGCTGCTGTCCAGCAGTCTCATAAGCTAAATGAATTATGCTTTTTAACCAAAAAGACAGAGAGGCTGCTGAAGTCTTTTGACCTCTCCTCTGTCCAGAATAGACAACAAACAAGGTGAACGTTTGATGAAAACTGTAGTAGCTTGTAAGTAAAACTTTAAAGCACAAACCACGTCAAATATTGTGTAATAGATGTTCCTTCTTTGAGGAAGGATTAGGATACAAGCATGGAACAACTATCTCTTGAGTGATGTACTTGTTAGATACCACCTTAGGAAAAAACCCAGGTTGGTACGCAGGACTACCTTATCCATACGAAGGACCAGATAAGGAGAATCACATTGTAACACAGATAACTTGGAGACTCTACGAGTCGAGGAATTAGCTACCCAAAAGGAACTTTCCAAGATAAAGATTGATATCTATGGAACAAAAAAGGTTCAAACTGAACTTCTTGAAGAACCTTAAGAATCAGGTTTAAGCTCCATGGCGGAGCAACAGTTTTAAACACAGGCTTGGATCTAACCAAAGCCTGACCAAATGCCTGAACGTCTAGAATACCTGCCAGACGCTTGTGCAAAAAAATAGACAGAGTAAAAATCTGTCCCCTTTTAAGGAATTAGCTGACAACCCTTTTCTCAAAAACATCTTGGAGAAAAGATAATATCCTGGGAATCCAGACTTTACTCCATGAGAAACCCTTGGATTCATAACAATCAGATATTTACACCATATCTATGTTCAATTTTCCTAGAGACAGGCTTTCATGTCTGTATTAAGGTATCAATGACTGACTCGGAGAAGCCATGCTTTGATAACATCAAGCGTTCAGTCTCCAGGCAGTCCATCTCAGATTGATTCTATTTAGATGGTTGAAAGGACCCTGAGGTAGAGGGACCTGTCTCAGAAGCAGAGACCGTGATGGAAAGGATGACATGTCCACCAGATCTGCATACCAGGTCCTGCGTGGCTACGCAGGCGCTGTCAAAAACACCTAAGCCCTCTCCTGCTTGGTCTTGACCTCCGGAGGAAATCCCACTCCCCCGGAAGAAAAGTCTGACGACTTAGAAAATCCACCTCCCAGTTCTCAACACCTGGGATATGGATAGCTGATAGACAAGAGTGAGTCTCTGTCCAGTGAATTATTGTAAGACTTCTAACATCGCTAGGGAACTTCTGTTCCCCCTTGATGGCTGATGTAAGCCACAGTCGTGTATATTGTCCGACTGAGTATGATGTACCTCAGAGTTGCTAACTGAGGCCAAGTCTGAAGAGCATGGAATATCACTCCCAGTTCCAGAATATTTATTAGAAAGAGGGTCTCCTCCTAAGTCCACTATCCCTGAGCCTTCAGGGAGTTCCAGACTGCATCCCAACCTAAAAGGCTGGCATCTATTGTAACAATTGTCCCATCTGACCTGCGGAAGGTCATACCCTTGGACAGATGGACCCGACATAGTCACCAGAGAAGAGAATCTCTGGTCTCTTGGTCCAGGTTTAACAGGGGGACAAATCTGTGTAATCCCCGTTCCTCTGACTGAGCATGCATAGTTGCAGCGGTCTGAAATGTAGACGTGCAAACGGTACTATGTCCCTTGCCGCTACCATTAAGCCGATTTCATTCATGTACTGAGCCACCGAAGGGCGCGGATGGGATGAAAAAACACGGCAGAAATGTAGAAACTTTGACAACCTGGACTCCGTCAGGTAAATTTTCATTTCTACAGAATCTATCAGAGTCCCTAGGAGGGAAACCCTTGAGATTGGGGATAGAGAACTCTTTCCTTGTTCACTTTCCACCCATGTGATCTCAGAAATGCCAGTACTACGTCCGTATGAGACTGGGCAATTTGGATGTTTGACGCCTGTATCAGGATGTCGTCTAAATAAGGGGCCACTTCTATGCCCCACGGTCTAAGGACCGCCAAAGCGACCCCAGAACCTCCATAAAGATTCTTGGGGCTGTAGATATCCCAAAGGAAAGAGCTACAAACTGGTAATGCCTGTCTAGAAAGTCAAACCTGAAAAACGATGGTGATCTTTATGCATCACAATGTGAGGATAAGCATCCTTCAAATCCATTGTAGTCCTCTATTGACTCTCCTGGATCATAGTTAAGATGGTACGAATAGTTTCCATCTTAAATGACGGAATTCTGAGGAATTTGTTTAAGATCTTTAGATCCAAAATAGGTCTGAAGGTTCCCTCTCCTTGGGAACCACAAACAGATTTGAGTAAAAACTCTGTCCCTGTTCCTCTCTTGGAACTGGATGGATCTCGTACACAATGTAAGAATGCCTCCTTCTTTATCTGGTTTGCAGATAATTGTGAAAGGCGAAATCTCCCCTTTTTTTGGGGGGGAATCTTTGAAATCCAGAAGATATCTCTGGGATATAAATTCCAATGCCTAGGGATCCTGGGCATCTCTTGCCCACGCCTGGGCAAAGAATGAAAGTCTGCCCCCTATAGGATCCGTTACCGGATAGGGGTCCGTTCCTTCATGCTGCCTTAGAGGCAGCAGCAGGCTCCTTGGCCTGCTTATCTTTGTTCCAGGTCCGATTGTCTCCAGACCGCCTTGGACTGAGCAAAAATTCCCTCTTGTTTTGCCTTAGAGGAAGAGGATGCCACACCTGCCCTGAAGTTTTTAAAAGGTACGAAAATTAGACTTTTTTTTTTTTTTTTTTTTTTTTTTTTTGCCCTTGATTTAGACCTATCCTGAGGAAGGGCATGACCTTTTCCTCCAGTGATATAAGCAATAATCTCCTTCAAACCAGGCCCGAATAGGGTCTGCCCCTTGAAGGGAAGTTAAGAAGCTTATTTATTAAAGTCACGACAGCTGACCATGATATAAGCCATAGCGCTCTGCGCGCCAGTATAGTAAAAAACAGAATTCTTAGCCGTTAGTCTAGTCAAATGAACAAGGCATCAGAAAACAAAGGAATTGGCTAGCATAAGCTTGTCAAATATATTCATCCAATGGAGTCGCTTAACTGTAAAGCCTCATCAAGAGACTCAACCCAGAACGCCGCAGTGACAGAAGCAATGTATGCAAGGGGCTGCAGGATAAAACCCTGTTGAATAAACATTTTTTATCCATTGGATCTAAAAAGCACAACTGTCCTCGTCAGAGGTAGTGGTACGCTTAGCTAGAGTAGAAACTCTTCTCTCCACCTTAGGAACTGTCTGCCAGAAGTCCCGTGTGGTGGTAACTTCTAAAAAATAGGAGGGGAAGAGAACGGCACACCTGGTCTATCCCATTCCTTATTAAAAAAAATTTAGTAAACCTCTTTAGGTATTGGAAAAACATCAGTACACACCGGCACTGCATATTATTTATCCAGTCTACACAATTTCTCTGGCCCTGCGATTGTACACATTCATTCAGAGCAGCCAAAGCCTCCCTGAGCAACAAGTGGAGGTTCTCAAGCATAAATTTTAAATGTAGAAATATCAGAATCAGGTTAAATCATCTTCCCTGAGTCAAAAAAAAAAATCACCCACAGACTAAGCATATTGTGAGGTAGTATCATACATGGTTCTTAAAGCGTCTGTATGCTCTGTATCTACCCCCAGAGCTAACTGCTTTCCTTTAATTTCAGGTAGTCTGACTAATACTGCTGCCAGAATATTATTCACCACCTTTGCCATGTCTTGTAAAATAAACGCTATGGGCGCCCTTGATGTACTTGGCGCCATTTGAGCGTGAGTCCCTGAAGCGGGAGTCGAAGGGTCTGACACGTGGGGAGAGTTAGTCGGCATAACTTTCCCCTCGACAGAATCCCCTGGTAAAAGAAACGCTATGGGTGCCCTTGATGTACTTGGCGCCATTTGAGCGTGAGTCCCTAAAGCGGGAGTCAAAAGGTCTGACACGTGGGGAGAGTTAGTCGGCATAACTACCCCCATGACAGAATCCTCTGGTGATAATGTTTTTAAAGACAAAAAATGATCTTTATTGTTTAACATGAAATCAGTACATCTGGTACACATTCTAAGATGGGGTTCCACCATGGCTTTAAAACATAATGAACACAGAGCTTCCTCTATGTCAGACATGTTAGAACAGACTAATAATGAGACTAGTAAGCTTGGAAAACACTTTAAATCAAGTTAACAAGCAAATATATAAAACGTTACTGTGCCTTTAAGAGAAACAAATTTAGTCAAAATTTGAAAAACAGTGAAAAAAAAGGCAGTAAAACAAACAAAATTTTTACAGTACATGTAATAAGGTAACAGAGCATTGCACCCACTTGCAAATGGATGATTAACCCCTTAATGCAAAAAAAAGACAGACGTTTTTAAAAAAAGACACAACAAACTGCCACAGCCAACAGTGGGAAGCTTCAGTTAACTGTTTCTATGCAAAATTTAAACCAGCCATGTGGAAAAAACTTAGGCCCCAATAAGTTTTATCACCAAACATATGTTAAAAAACGATTAAACATGCCAGCAAACGTTTTAAAACACATTTTTACAAGAGTATGTATCTCTATTAATAAACCTGATACCAGTCGCTATCGCTGCATTTAAGGCTTTACTTACATTACTTCGGTATCAGCAGTATTTTCTTAGTCAATTCCATTCCTAGAAAAATATTTTACTGCACATACCTTATCTGCAGGAAAACCTGCACGCCATTCCCCCTCTGAAGTACCTCACTCCTCAGAATGTGTGAGAACAGCAAATGGATCTTAGTTACGTCTGCTAAGATCATAGAAAAACGCAGGCAGATTCTTCTTCCAAATACTGCCTGAGATAAACAGCACACTCCGGTGCCATTTAAAAATAACAAACTTTTGATTGAAGAATAAACTAAGTAGAAAGCACCACAGACTCTCACGACCTCCTATCTATGTTGAGGCTTGCAAGAGAATGACTGAATATGGCAGTTAGGGGAGGAGCTATATAGCAGCTTTGCTGTGGGTGGACTCTTGCAGCTTCCTGTTGGGAAGGAGAATATATTCCATAAGTAATGGATGATCCGTGGACTGGATACACTTAACAAGAGAAATATTACACAGGACTTGCATAATAAGATAAAACAGACATTTAAAGGGACAGTTCACCCCAACATTTTCTCCCCTTTAAATTATTCCCAATGATCCTTTTTACCTGCTAGAGTGTATTAAATTGGTTGCAAGTAGCTCCTTTACTCATATTTCAGCATTTGAAATAGCTGATTTAGCTTGTGGTTTCCCAACCTATACTGAAAGTTTTGATACTGGCGTATACGCTATTGACAAGCCTAAGTAAACACAGCCAGCAGAAGAGATTACACTCCCAGTGGGATGCAGGATAGTTAAGTAATAAAATGATAATTTTCCATTGTTCTCTCTATGTATTGAGCTTTGGTGTTCTAGACAAATATAAGATAAGGAAGCAAGCGTGTCTACATAAAAGTGATAACATAATGAGATCTGATATTACCTGAAGCTCAACCCATTGTAATAGGCTGTGGTTTTAAAGCACAAAACCTGCTACTTCAGATACACAAATAAACCCGAAAATGCAATTTCTCAAATATTTTATACTCTGCAGTTGGTATAACAAGTCATTTAAAATACAGTTATGGAAAAACAATTTTACAGTGTACTGTCCCTTTAAAGAAATTTGAATAAGAAGCCCCAGCATGAAAACAATCTAACACAAATTTTGAATTTGCATGCAAATTAGCACATAACTGAGCAAGGGCAGTATTAGTAAATACGAAGTCCCTTGATACTCGCATGTGCAAGCTATAAAAGACAGTGAATGAAAAACTTAATTTTACAGATTCAGACAGAATACAATTTTAAACAACTTTCTAATTTACATCTATTAACAAATGTGCTTTGTTCTCTTGTCATCCTTCGCTGAAGAGTAAAGCGAGGTAGGCTGATAGGAGAGAGTGCACGTGTCTTCAGCAGTCTGTGTCAGCAATGTTTGCAACTATGTATAACATTATTGCAAACATTTTTGCCAGATGGCTAGACGGGCACACTCATGAGCTCACTTAGGATTACTCTTAAGCAAAGGATACCAAGAGAACAAAGCAAAATAGATATTAAAAGTAAATTGGAAAAGTTGCTTCAAATTGCATGCTCTATCCATTCCATTTAAAGGGACATGAAACCCCCCAAAATGATTTTATAACTTAAAGGGACATAGTACTGTACAATGTTTAACCCCTTTAATGTGTACCCAATGTTTGCTAACAGCTCCTTTAAATTAAATGGTTTGTAAACCAATCCTTTATCTTTATTTTTCGCTTTAAATAGCTGATTTTCCCTGTAAAAACCACTACCTATACAAAAATATTAATACTGTTGTATTACCTAGAGAATGGATATGAAAACAGGAGATAGAGGCATTAATTAACATCCCACTGGGAGGAGGGAGAGAGATTTCTGTATCTGGAAGAGCTGGTTTTGCTCATTGAGTTTCAGTGTCATAATTCGCTTTTCAATCACTAACTTATGAACTAACTACAGGTAGCCCTCAGTTTACGCCAGGGTTAGGTTCCAGAAGGAATGGTTGTAAATCGAAACCGTTGTAAATTGAAACCCAGTTTATAATGTAAGTCAATGGGAAGTGAGGGAGATAGGTTCCAGGCCCCTCTCGAAATTGTCATAAGTAACACCTAATACATTATTTTTAAAGCTTTGAAATGAAGACTTTAAACCTAATAAAATAATCACACAACACAGAATATATAATTAAACTAAGTTAAATGAACAAAAACATTTGCTAAACAGCATTATAAACCTAATAAAATAACCACACAACACAGACTTCACTTGCATTTTTCTGCAAACAGTTCTTTCTGTGCATTCCAATCTGGACTGATTTATAGACAGAAAGATCTTGTTCCTTTGAAATCTGCTCGATAGCTCAGGTCTGGTTAAACTGATTAATTTCAGCTTGCTCGGCTTTGCTGCAACACAAGCGGACAGCTCCACCTACTGGCTATTTTAATCAATGCACTGCTTCTTAATGCTTTTCAATAGCAGTCACATGACTGGAAAAAAAGGTTGTTATTCTGAAACGGTGTAAATTGAACCGTTGTAAAACGAGGGCCACCTGTATACACTATTTGTATACAAAAACAGATAACAGGCTGGGGTCTGCTCTTTCTGGGGATGTCCTTGAGAAAAATTAGCAAAACCAGTTTTTTCAAATACATTGATCCATTTTTATTTGCTGGACTGTACTAAATTGTTTACATTTTACTCCTTTATCATTATTTTGTTATTTGAAATAGCTGCTTTTGCGTGTTCTATCCCCACCTATAATGAATATTTCAATATTTAAAGGGACAGTAAATGTTAAATAAGACCATGTTAAATAATTCTGTGCAGAATTATATAACATAGGGATAAGCTTTCTGTATGAAAATACATTTAAAAATAACTAATTTAAGGAAGTCATCCTCCTCAGCGTGGCAGTTTTTTTCCCAACAGCGCATCACAGACTCACTGTCAAATCACAGCACCCCCGACTTCACCATTCAACTATTTGTAGCACGCTCTCACGCTAGGCAAAGCTGTCTAGAATGTATAATTGTCTACAACGTTTACTTACCTTTAAGTACTGGTTACAGAAAAGCTATGCAAACAAGTCCGTTTAAAACAAATTACAATTTGCACACATTTTATACTCTGCAGCTGGTATAATAAGTTATAGTAAACACATTAAAGGGACACTGAACCCACATTTTTTTCCTTTCTCTATTCAGATAGCGAATGCAATTTTAAGCAACTTTATAATTTACTCCTATTATCAATTTGTCTTCGTTTTCTTGCTATCTTTATTTGAAAAGGAAAGTTTAGAACACTGGACAGCACTTGTTTATTGGTAGATGAATTTATCCAATATTTCGCAAGAACAACCCAGGTTGTTCACCAAAAATGGGCCGGTGTTCTAAAGTAAGTTGTCTACCGCGTAGGACTGTGACTACCGCGTCACTTCCGGTGACTTTAATCAGTTGCTGGAGGTTTGTGGCGCTCACTGCTCATGCGCTAGAGGCCCAACCTCCTACAAACAGCTGTTTAAGGCAGAATAGGTGACAACTTATTTTAGAACACCGGCGCCCAGTGGTTTCTGTCAGGTTCGTTTATCGTTTACATTTGTTGTTTGACAACTGTTTTGATATCGGCTACACTGACAGGAAGTCTTTAACTTGTTATAACCGTTATGAAGAAGGTTCCAGCAACAAATATGATTACCGTGGATGTGAATGGTTAGAAATTGAATTGTTGCTGTAGTTTGCAGTGTGCAAGTTACCTCATAAACAGTGAGTGAACTTGCACACTACAAACTACAGAAACAATTCAATTTCTAACCATTCACATCCACGGTAATCACATATTTGTTGCTGGAACATTCTTCATAACGGTTATAACAAGTTAAAGACTTCCTGTCAGTGTAGCCGATATCAAAACAGTTGTCAAACAACAAATGTAAACGATAAACGAACCTGACCGAAACCACTGGGCACACCGGTGTTCTAAAATAAGTTGTCATCTATTCTGCCTTAAACTGCTGTTTGTAGGAGGTTGGGCCTCTAGCGCATGAGCAGTGAGCGCCACAAACCTCCAGCAGCTGTTTACACGTCACCGGAAGTGACGAGGTTGTCACATTCCTATGGTAGACAACTTAATTTAAGACACCGGCATCTAAACTTACATTCTTGCTTTTCAAATAAAGATACCAAGAGAATGAAGAACATTTGCTAATAGGAGTAAATTAGAAAGTTGCTTACAATTGCATGTTCTATCTGAATCACAAAAGAAAAAAAAACTGGGTTCAGTGTCCCTTTAAAGGAGAAAGCTTTTTTAATTTTTATAGTACATAGTCCCTTTAAACTCGCAGATCCAAATGGGTTACATAGTCCTACAGTCCAGAAAATAGATTTTTTTATTTATTTTTCTCCAGAAAAAAACCTCAGCATGAAGTAAAATATTTATAACCTGGAATTTTTAAAACACACTGTCAATTCATATACTCATAGTTTATTTAAGGGTGATTTCCTGGACCGATAACTTGCAACAAAGTTCAGTTTGAGTTCCATTTATTCTCCTCCCAAATTTGTTTCGGGAAAAATTGATAATCTGTCCCTGACATTTCCCAAAGGCGGAAAATCAATGTCTGAGCATTCCATTGCGGCTAGGAAACTGCATAATGACACCATGACGTAAAGTCACAAAGAGCAAACACCCTTGTTACGAAAAACTGAAGTCACCAGCAAAGTGACATAGAAGGGAATGAACTCACTAGCAGCTTAGATGTATCTACACACCCAATACAGAGAACAATATACATTTGAGTGTTCGTTATAATTTATAAGAGATCTAATATAGAAGATTAATAAAAAAAAATGATAAATAATTTGTGTATGTATGTATGTATGTATGTATGTATGTATGTATGTATGTATATATATATATATATATATATATATATATATATATATATATATATATATATATATATATATATATATATATATATATATATATATATTCCCCACTCTCTTTTTACTCTATCATGGAGACATAACATATGATTAATTTTATTTATATATACTGTGTATATATATATATATATATATATATTTATAAATAATGGAACACGTTTTGTTACACAAATCTTTTAATGTGAATTCTGTAATAAAAATTTAAAAGCAAAAAAAAAAAAAAAGCCCTATGCACACATCTGCCAATCACTAAATCTGCACTGCACAAAAATGACTCGGGAGAGAACCTGATGTAACTTGGAGTATTACCCCTTTGTATGGGTTAAATACGTCATTTGCAATGAGAGCATTTTATTATTAGACTAGAATTAATTTATTGCTCATATCAGTTATTACCACAAATTAAACATTGTGCTTTGTCCCACACTTCTACAAATGCTGCAAACTACCTATACCAGCATTTGCAGGGTGCACAATATACCTCCCAGGGGGCTTAACACAAATATTTTATAAAGCAAAACTTGTTTAATGTCCTTTTAACCAGCTTTATTCACAACCAACACAAGATCTCTCTCAACATCCTTTATACCAACCTTTATGTAGTTCTCCCCTCAATAAAGGGACAATGAGGCAGCAATAACACTGCTCATTTAGGAACAATTTTTATCTTTAACCCTTTCAGGCTAGAGGCGGCAACTGTCCTAGCAAACAAAAGTAAAAACAGGAAGTCCTGATTGTCACAGCGATCATGTGACTCAAAAAAAGGTTGCTGATTGGCTCCTGGGGGACTGCCTGTGTTGCACATCCCCCAATCAGCAAAAGCTAGGACGTTCTATGTCGTCATAAAGGCGTTAAAGCCCAGTACTTTTAGGACGGCATGGAATGTCCTAAAAGCTTCTAGGGGTTAAAGGAACATGAAACACAATTTTTTTTTCTTTCTTTCATGAATCGGATAGAACATACAATTTTAAACAACTTTCCAACTTACTTCTATTATCTACTTTGATTAGTTCTCTAGGTATAATTTGCTGAAAAGGATACCTAGATAGGCTTGGGGGCTGGGAGCAATCTGCTGATTGGTAGTTGCACATATTTGTCTATTTTCATTGGATTACTGATGTGTTCAGCTAGCTCCCAGAAGTGCATTCCTGCTTCTTCAATAAAAAATACCAAGACAATGAAGCTAAATTGATCATAGAAGTAAATTGAAAAGTTGTTGTGTTTTTTTAAATTTATGTTCTGTCTGAATATGATTTTTTTAACCCTTTTTGAACAATTTTTTTTATAACTTTTTTTTTTTTTTTTTAGACCCCCAAGACTTACACTGTTGGAAAGGTTAGGCGATTACCTTTCCAATAATGGGTCTTGTCTGTAGCTGCATTGATGCCTGAGATACAGGCTTCTAAGCAGCATGCCCCCTGCTCCTATACTTAACATTGTTAAGTATAAATAAAGTTGAGCGGTGACGTCATCACGTTATTGAGCGTGACATCACCACACATAACGGGAAGCCCCAGCAATGCCTGTCACTCTATAGGGACAATCGCCGGGGAAGGAGTGGGTGGGAGCCCCCAGATCTCCCTAAAGTTGGGAGAGTGCTAGTGACGACTCTGAAACTCTGAGTGGGAAACTCTGTGACGGTTCAGAGCCGTCATTAGCACTCAAAGGGTTAAATAAGACTTGTTCATTAATATGCACATGCTAACACCAAACAAGTCTACCAAACTGGCAATCCCAGTATAACCTGACTGCTTCAGTAGGATTTCTAAAGTCTATCTTGACATTGTTTTGCAAAACTCTTCCCCATACCAAGAAAACCATGAAAAAAAACTACAAAACAAATACAAAAATAGACTCTACAAATAGAAAACAGACTTCCGTAAAGGGTCAAATACCTACCCGACTTCTACGCGATACGTGAATTCCCAATGATGAACCATTGTCTACATCTCCCATAAGGAAGTCTGACACACTGCAGAGAAAATAAACAATAAGAATCAACCAGATGATTGTTAAAAACAAATAACAGTATTTTATCTACAAAGTACAACACCCCCATAAAAACAATACTAATGTTCTATTTAAAGGGACGGTATACAGCGATTTTCATATACCTGCTATAAAGAAGAATACAGGAGGGCGGCAAACTGAAGTTTAAAGGGGCATTAAACACGGTATACAGCGATTTTCATATACCTGCTATAAAGAAGAATACAGGAGGGCGGCAAACTGAAGTTTAAAGAGGCATTAAACACGAAATAAATGCTAGATAGAATGATGCATTCAAAGAAAAGATTACTCTGAGAATAATATGTAGACGTATTTTTTTAAAGTTTCATTAGCTGTTCAAATATTGACAAAATAAGTGTAAAGTTTTAGTGTCTATAAAACAATGGAAGCTGCTATGTTGTAACTTAGGTTACCGTCTCAGCTGTGGTCAATTAGAGACAGTTATAAATAGGTCACTAGAGTGTGCAGCCAATGGCTGTTTGGAATATAACAGTGTTCTGAGCTTCCATTTCTAACTGGAATTGAAAAGCAAACCATTTCCGAGTGGAATTACAGGAAAGGGGACAAAATAAATAATGAAAGTATATTGCAGACTTTTTTTATATACATATGATTTATCATTTTATATCACTATCTCAAAGAATTTAATGTCCATTTAAATAAGCAAATATTTTCTGACCAGCTTAAAAATTTATTTCAGAGTAAATGCTGTTCCATTGTCTTTGTATTATGCACTTGTTGATTATGCAATTCTGCTATATTTAATGGTCCTATATTTAAAGGGACACTAAACCCAATTTTTTTCTTTTGTGATTCAGACAGAGCATGCAATTTTAAGCAACTTTCTAATTTACTGCTATTATCAAATGTTCTTCATTCTCTTGGTATCTTTATTTGAAATGCAAGAATGTAAGTTTAAATGCCAGCCCATTTTTGGTGAATAACCTGGGTTATTCTTGCTGATTAGTGGATAAATTCATCCATCAATAAAAAAGTGCTGTCCAGAGTCCTGAACCCAAAAAGAAGCTTAGATGCCTTCTTTTTCAAATAAAGATAGCAAGGGAACGAAGAAAAATTGATAATAGGAGTAAATTAGAAAGTTGCTTAAAATTGCATGCTCTATCTGAATCACAAAAGAAAAATTTTGGGTTCAGTGTCCCTTTAAGTGACTTGCATGATATTTGATAGACCAGGAGTAAGCAAGCTGAAATGATACTACAGGAAAGCAGAACACTGCAAAAGTAAGTCGTTTTTGTTTGTTTTTCCTCATTTCAATTTCACACTTCAGGGTCATAATCCTGCAATGAGAACGCTGAGCAAACCATAGTTTACATAGAGCAGATCCATCGTACAATGAATAGTTCCACTTGAATGAATGACGAAGGAGACCACCTCTACATTGCAAGTGTTCGATAGGAAACTTATGGGGTTAAATTATCAGCTACTCAAAACAATAAATTCAGCACTCAAAGTGCATAAAAGATTAAAAAGGTCTTGCAGGATGAAAGTGTCCAAATCCTTAAAAAATAAATTAATCCAAATACTCCCTCAGTGCCTTGAACAACAAAATCAGATGCCTCTGACTTAGTGAAACATTTAAAAGGGACTTAAAACAGATTGAGATCTGTGCATATCCTAAAAATGGCTAATTAATTAAAAATAGATTGCATAAAAAAATTGTTTAAAAATTGCTGGCAAGTATTTTAAAATAATTAAAAACAAAAAGCAAAAATACTTCAATAGTCATGCTGTCTGGAGCAGTCTACTCCACCCCTCTTATCAGTGTTTAGACACAGGCATTGTATTTCAACTGAGTTCACAGCTTCTAGGCATGCTCCAGTAGATACTCACTGTGCACTTTTGCATTCTACCAAAGCCACAATAGACATAGCTATTTTATCATTTTTTCTTCATTCTCTTGTTATCTTTATTTGAAAAAGCAGGAATCTAAGCTAAGGAGCCGGCCCATTTTTTGTTCAGCACCCTGGATAGCGCTTGCTGATTGGTGGCTAAATGTACCAATCAGCAAGCGCAACCAAGGCGCCGAACCAAAAATGGGCCGGCTCCTTAGCTTAGATTCCTGCTTTTTCAATTAAAGATAGCAAGAGAATATAGAAAAATTGATATTAGTAAATTAAAAATTTGCTCAAAATTGCATGCTCTATCTGAATCATGAAATAAAAAAATTGGGTTTAGCATCCCTTTAAAATTTAGCCGGGTGGTCAGTAAAATCAGCCAGGTGGTGTGCCCATTAAATTGGTCCACAGGAGATCAAGGATTTATGGATAGCTATCGTGCAAATTCTGTCATTCACAACACATGACACAATACAAAAAAAATAGATGATGGCGCTAGGCTAGCTCACGGTTTGAAAGTGTATTTTAAATTTAAGAGCCCACAAGAACAGTGAGGAGTGTTTGTAAATGTCACATAAGGAACAACTCAAAACGTCGTAAGCCAGACATAACATTTTATGAGTCATGGCTTCGGGCACTTATCAGTCCCTGGGCTAGTATACAATACATCAGTCATCAGTCTATAGAGAGAGGTCTTCTAGCCTGTTAACAAATCCTTTCACACTTACTTACACGTTACCAAAGGTGAAGGCTAAAGTGTCAATGGATGAAAAGATTTCACCAAAATTCTCCCGTCGGTTCTCTTCATTAATGCTTTTGAAGTTTACAGCTAGAAAAAAAAGGAAGAAAAAATTTAATTGGGTCTAGAAAATCTCTAGCAACAGGTTACATGATTTGTCAGTTTAGCAGAAATGGTTAAAATTATGTGGTGTTGTATTCATAGTTCAACAACTGTAAACAACAAGAAAAGTTTAGCAATGTGCACACAAAAAAAGAAGGTACAATGTACTTAGGTGAGCTGCCAATATGAGTTCATTGTATTCAAAGCAGCTGCAAGAATGAGCTAAACTCTCTAACACCCCTCATTGGGAGGATAATTTCTGCTGTTGCCTCTTCTTTACGTAGCTTTTATATAGAATTATGCAGTACTCACATTTTCAGTAGAGATGGTGGTTTCATAAGACAAAAAATCTATTTTAAATGGCAAAACAAAGGTAAAGGAGCTATTTGTGATTTCTAAACAATCTAATACTCAAGCAATGCACATTTACAGACTAGTGCTGCTGCTGTTTTTTTGACAAGCCATATTGTGCTGCAATACAAAGCAGGAGCTGCTTTACTCTATATTATCAATATTATTTATAATATTTATGTAACTTTTAAACAGTGTAAAAAAAAACTGCAACGTGTAAAGCTTCTGTTTTCTATCGTGCAAGCTGCCACAAAGTGCAAGGTAGAGCTGTCAAAAAGCAAGCAACATCACGGCTTTGTAAATATGCACGGCTTCTGTTGCAGGATGCTCCAAGATGGCAGCCCCGGTGCGAAGAGGCGGAGCTTCACTAACAACACTACTTGTAAGGGGTTAAAATTAGAGAAAAGTTTTGAGAGCTGCAGGCACAAGAGTAAGAACAAAACCCTGCTAATGTAATTGCACATAACAGTTTAAAGGGACAGTAAAATCAAAAGTAAACTTTCATAATTCAGATAGCGAATACAAAAAAACAAACAAAAAAAACCAAACACTTTTTAATTTACTTATATTACCAAATTTGCTTTGTTCTTTTGGTAACCTTTGATGAAGAGTACACCTGGGTAGGCTGAGAGGAGCTTAGGAGTGTGCACATGTATTTAGCGCTCTATGGCAGCAGTATACCACGTGCACACTCAAACTTACTTAGGGCACCAAGAGAACTAAAACTGACAATAAAAGTCAATTGGTAAGTTTATTAATGTGATGGTAAATTAATACCAACTGCTCAACATATTTTAGAAGCTTTTAACTAGCACATCGATATGCTTTTATAATATTAAAAACATCTATTTACTGAATAATTTAATTTTTATTACAGTAACATTACACTGTTATATTCAGCCTCTCTAAATTTTTCCAAGGTACTGCTTTGATTCATTTTAGCCAATCATCTGCTCTGCTCACCATGCGCCCATGTTAAAAAGGGCCTGCACGCTCCGTGCTCTGAACTCACCAATTGCGATACAATGCGCATGCGCAACTCTTACGCAACTTGCGCATTTCAAAATGAGAATCCTCCGTTTCGGTTTCATTACAGATTGCATCTGATGTAAGTAAACAAAGTTGCGCATGCACATTGCATAGCAATTAGTGAGCTCAGAGCACGGGAGCGTGCAGGTCCTTTTTAACATGGGGCGCATGGTGAGCAGATGATTGGCTAAAACGAATGTCAATCAACGCAGTACCTTGGAAAAATTTAGAGAGATGCTGAATATAACAGTGTAACGTTACCATAATAAAAACAGAATTTATGTTTACCTGATAAATTACTTTCTCCAACGGTGTGTCCGGTCCACGGCGTCATCCTTACTTGTGGGATATTCTCTTCCCCAACAGGAAATGGCAAAGAGCCCAGCAAAGCTGGTCACATGATCCCTCCTAGGCTCCGCCTTCCCCAGTCATTCGACCGACGTAAAGGAGGAATATTTGCATAGGAGAAATCATATGATACCGTGGTGACTGTAGTTAAAGAACATAAATCATCAGACCTGATTAAAAAACCAGGGCGGGCCGTGGACCGGACACACCGTTGGAGAAAGTAATTTATCAGGTAAACATAAATTCTGTTTTCTCCAACATAGGTGTGTCCGGTCCACGGCGTCATCCTTACTTGTGGGAACCAATACCAAAGCTTTAGGACACGGATGATGGGAGGGAGCAAATCAGGTCACCTAGATGGAAGGCACCACGGTTTGCAAAACCTTTCTCCCAAAAATAGCCTCAGAAGAAGCAAAAGTATCAAATTTGTAAAAGTTGGTAAAAGTGTGCAGTGAAGACCAAGTCGCTGACTTACATATCTGATCAACAGAAGCCTCGTTCTTAAAGGCCCATGTGGAAGCCACGGCCCTAGTGGAATGAGCTGTGATTCTTTCAGGAGGCTGCCGTCCGGCAGTCTCATAAGCCAATCTGATGATGCTTTTAAGCCAAAAAGATAGAGAGGTAGAAGTTGCTTTTTGACCTCTCCTTTTACCAGAATAAACAACAAACAAGGAAGATGTTAGTCTGAAATCCTTTGTAGCATCTAAATAGAATTTTAGAGCACGGACAACGTCCAAATTGTGTAACAAACGTTCCTTCTATGAAACTGGATTCGGACACAAAGAAGGTACAACTATCTCCTGGTTAATATTTTTGTTGGAAACAACCTTCGGAAGAAAACCAGGCTCAGTACGTAAAACCACCTTATCTGCATGGACCAGATAGGGCGGAGAACACTGCAGAGCAGATAACTCAGAAACTCTTCTAGCGGAAGAAATTGCAACCTAAAACAAAACTTTCCAAGATAATAACTTAATATCTACGGAATGTAAGGGTTCAAACGGAACCCCTTGAAGAACTGAAAGAACTAGATTAAGACTCCAGGGAAGAGTCAAAGGCCTGTAAACAGGCTTGCTTCTAACCAGAGCCTGAACAAACGCTTAAACGTCTGGCACCAAAAAACTCTAAGCCATCTCCGTGGAGATGTTGCCTGTACAACGGCAAAGAGAATGACTGGGGAAGGCGGAGCCTAGGAGGGATCATGTGACCAGCTTTGCTGGGCTCTTTGCCATTTCCTGTTGGGGAAGAGAATATCCCACAAGTAAGGATGACGCCGTGGACCGGACACACCTATGTTGGAGAAAATGGAATTATTCAGTAAACAGATGTTTTTAATATTATAAAAGCATATTGATGTGCTAGTTAAGGTGAAAGCTTCTAAAATAGGTTGAGCAGTTGGTATGAATTTACCATCACTTTAAAATTGCTTGTATAAATCATGGAAGTTTAATTCTGACTTTGCTGTCCCCATTAATGTCTATTTTACTTAAATCACCTATGTTACATAGGGAATACAAACAAGAAACTATGGGGCATTAATACCCGATCCAGGACTGGTATTTTAGGTAACTGTGCTTACTATAAAATGCCTAGGACACGGTAACTATAAAAAAAAAAAAATAACATTTTATATATACAGCCACACAATGCAAGCTCTCAATCCAAACAAACTGGAAACAAGTGAAGGGTGCACAGGCTTATGTAATCACCCCAGTCATATACAAAACACGGAAGGGGACTGCACTCCTAGACCGGACCGGATACACATCCCATGCACCCTTCACTTGTTCCCAGTTTGTTTGGATTGAGAGCTTGCATTGTGTGGCTGTTTTAGGGTCCCAGGTTTTTGGAAAGGACCTTGATGTGGTACCTGGGCTTGTCCCATTTGGCCAGATGCGGTAACTAACCTTTCCATTTTTGCTTTTAATCTTAGCTGAGAGCTTGTGAGTGAGTGCTGGACTTTCTCTGTGTGTTGTATTAATTTTGTTTTGTTATTTCCCCTATGGTTCTTGCACCCAGACCTGTCTGGGGTTAACGGCCTGTGACTCTGGGGACAGCACAGCTTCTTGTGAGTGCCAGTGAGCACCCAGGGCTGAGCATGTTGCAGGGTCATGGGATGTGTACCCGGTCCAGGAGTGCAGTATTATTCCGTGTTTTATATATATACATACACTATATATATATATATTATATATATATATATATATATATATATATATATATATATATATATATATATATATATATATATATATATATATATACACATACACACACATACATACATACACTATATATATATATATATATATATTTCTCCAACATAGGTGTGTCCGGTCCACGGCGTCATCCTTACTTGTGGGATATTCTCTTCCCCAACAGGAAATGGCAAAGAGCCCAGCAAAGCTGGTCACATGATCCCTCCTAGGCTCCGCCTACCCCAGTCATTCTCTTTGCCGTTGTACAGGCAACATCTCCACGGAGATGGCTTAGAGTTTTTTTGGATTAAAAGCATCATCAGATTGGCTTACGAGACTGCCGGACGGCAGCCTCCCGAAAGAATCACAGCTCATTCCACTAGGGCTGTGGCTTCCACATGGGCCTTCAAGAACGAGGCTTCTGTTGATCAGATATGTAGGGCAGCGACTTGGTCTTCACTGCACACTTTTACCAAATTTTACAAGTTTGATACTTTTGCTTCTTCTGAGGCTATTTTTGGGAGAAAGGTTTTGCAAGCCGTGGTGCCTTCCATTTAGGTGACCTGATTTGCTCCCTCCCTTCATCCGTGTCCTAAAGCTTTGGTATTGGTTCCCACAAGTAAGGATGACGCCGTGGACCGGACACACCTATGTTGGAGAAAACAGAATTTATGTTTACCTGATAAATTTCTTTCTCCAACGGTGTGTCCGGTCCACGGCCCGCCCTGGTTTTTTTAATCAGGTCTGATATTTTATTTTCTTTAACTACAGTCACCACGGTACCATATGGTTTCTCCTATGCAAATATTCCTCCTTAACGTCGGTCGAATGACTGGGGTAGGCGGAGCCTAGGAGGGATCATGTGACCAGCTTTGCTGGGCTCTTTGCCATTTCCTGTTGGGGAAGAGAATATCCCACAAGTAAGGATGACGCCGTGGACCGGACACACCGTTGGAGAAAGAAATTTATCAGGTAAACATAAATTCTGTTATATATATATATATATATATATATATACACACATATACATATACACATACATACACACACACACACAGTATATATATATATATATATATATATATATATATATATATATATATATACACATATACACACACATACACACACACACATATACATACACACACAGTATATATATATATATATATATATATATACACACACACACACACACACACACACATACAGTGGATATAAAAAGTCTACACACCCCTGTTAAAATGTCAGGTTTCTGTGATGTAAAAATATTAGACAAAGATAAATCATTTCAGAACATTTCCACCTTTAATGTGACCTATAAACTACATAACTCAATTGAAAAACAAACTGAAATCTTTAAGGTTTGAGGGAAGTAAACAAAAAAATCTAAAATAATGTGGTTGCATAAGTGTAACTGGGGATGTAGCCGTGTTCAGAATTAAGCAATCGCATTCAAAACCATGTTAAATAAGAGTCATCACACACCTGCCATAATTTAAAGTGCCTCTGATTAACCCCGAATAAAGTTCAGCTGTTCTAGTTGGTCTTTCCTGACATTTCCTTAGTCGCATCCTACACAAAAGCCATGGTCCGCAGAGAGCTTCTAAAGCATCAGAGGGATCGCACTGTTAAAAGGCATCAGTCAGGAGAAGGGTACAAAAGAATTTCCAAGGCATTAGATATACCATGGAACACAGTGAAGACAGTCATCATTAAGTGAAGAAAATATGGTGCAACAGTGACATTACCAAGAACTGGATGTCCCTCCAAAATTGATGAAAAGACGAGAAGAAAACTGGTCTGGGAGGCTGCCAAGAGGCCTAAAGCAACATTAAAGGAGCTGCAGGAATATCTGGCAAATACTGGCTGTGTGGTACATGTGACAACAATCGCCCGTATTCTTCATATGTTTGGGTTTTGGGGTAGACGGCAAGATGGAAGCCTTTTCTTACGAAAAAAACATCCAAGCCCAGCTAAATTTAGCTAAAACACATCTGAAGTGTCCCAAAAGCATGTTGCAAAAGGTGTTATGGTCTGATGAAACCAAGGTTGAACTTTTTGGCAATAATTCCAAAAGATATGTTCAGCGCAAAAACACTGCATATCATCAAAAGAACACCATACCCACAGTGAAACATGGTGATGGGAGCATCATGCTTTGGGGCTGTTTTTCTTCAGCTGGAACTGGGGCCTTAGTCAAGGTAGAGGGAATTATGAACAGTTCCAAATACCAGACAATATTGGCACAAAACCTTCAGGCTTCTGCTAAAAAGCTGAACATGAAGAGGAACTTGATCTTTCAGCATGACAACGACCCAAAGCATACATCCAAATCAAAGGAATGGCTTCACCAGAAGAAGATTAAAGTTTTGGAATGGCCCAGCCAGAGCCCAGACCTGAATCCAATCGAAATCTGAAAGATTTGGAGTGTTTTTGCAAAGAAGAGTGGGCAAATCTTGCATTGCATGTTATTGCATTTCATCCCGTTCCTGCATCTCTTTTCAAATTAGTTCTCCTGTTTAAATAGTTAAAAGGTGCCAGATACTGAAGCTCCGCCTCTTTACATTGGACGCCGCCATCTTGGAGCTCAGGTATTCTCCCAGCCTGTGACAGAAGCTGTGCACAATTACATTCATCTATTTAAAGAAGCATTCAACAATAATATATAGCAATGTATCAGTTACTAAATGTAAAGCTCCTGCTCTGTAACCCTAACCTGAAGAACTTTATACAACTGTCAAAAAGTCCACAACATCATTGATATGTAAGTGCACACAGCTTCTGTCACAGGCTGGGAGAATACTTGAGCTCAAAGATGGAGTCGCCCAGTACAAAGAGGCGGAGCTTCTGTATCTGACACCTTTAAAGGGACAGTCAACTACACAATTTTTATTGTTTAAAAAGATAGATAATCCCTTTATTACCTATTCCCCAGTTTTGCACAACCAACACAGTTATATTAATATACTTTTTACCTATGTGATTACCTTGTATCTAAGCATCTTCTGACAGCCCCGATAACATGACTTTTTACTTATTATCTATTGACTTGCATTTCAGCAAATTAGTGCTGTGTTGTGCACAACTTCACGGGCGTGAGCACAATGTTATCTATATGGCCCACATGAATTAGCAGTCTCCTGTTGTGAAAAGCAAATACAAACGCATGTGATAAGAGGCTGTCTATAGTGGCTTAAAAACAGGCAGAAATGTAGAGGTTTAAATGTTATAAAGTATATTAATATAACAATGTTGGTTGTGCAAAGCCAACAAAAATTTTGGTGTTGACTATCCCTTTAAGCTATTAAAACAGGACAACTTGAAAAGAGTTGCAGGAACAGGATGAAATGCAATAACATAGTAAGTAGTCACTATTCTTTTGTAGTTTTGCTCAGCCGTTTAATGTCCCTTTAAAGTACTCAATTACAAAAGATCTATTTAGAAAACACATTTTAAAATCATATAAATATGCGACTTGATTTAAAAATCTACTTTAAAACTGAGTATGTTTAGACTATCACCCTTGATTACAGCTTTTTTAGGACAAGATGTAAATGTCTGCTGTTCTAAGCAATCAAGGTCTAATATGTGGCTGGTTTAGGAAATTTGCAGGATTTTGCGGAACACCCAAGTTACAGAATTTGCTTTATGGTCTACTTAAAGAAGTGTGGGAAAGCACAATTCTAACACACATAAACCACTTAAATACCCTTAACCACGTTAGCAGCAACGGTATAAGACTATATATCCAAACACAAAACCATTGTACCTGCTAACAAAATGCTGTTGTCATCATAAAACGATCCAGTGTTGTACAATGCATGATTGACTCAACACATATCAAGTCTTTGTCAAACCCTAAAGCAGTAGGTTTCTTTCATGGCCTGTTAAACAAGTTAAATAAAAATAAATCTTTGTATTTTTAAAGAATGACCTTCAATCTGGCCCCTGATCTTGTAAAACTGACTTATGCCATGGTACAATAGGTTCACTGCATTTTAACTAAACATGTATCATTAACAGGTGACATTTCCTCAAAGCTCAATTGCTCTCAAAGTTGTGGAACAGAACTTAAGAGACCAAAGATTGGCAGATAAAACACAAACCTGGTCCCACCAGTGAATTCACAGAACAAAGAACACAGCCCACTCCAGTAGCAGAAGTTTTAAAGGGACACGAAACCCCAAAAATTGTCTTTCATGAGTCAGGTAGTGAATATAATTTTTATAAAGCTTACAATTCACTTCTACTATAAAATATGCCTCATTCTCATGTTATTCTTTGTTAAAGAGATATTTAGATAGTGTGCACGTTTGAAGCACTATATGACCGGAAATAGTGCTGCTATCTAGTGCTCTTGCTAACGTTTATATTATTGCAAATACATTAAAGGGACAGTCTATCCAAAAATAAAACTTCAATATTCAGATAGGGCATGTCATTTTAAATAACTGTCCAATTTACTTCTATCCTCAAATTTGTTTACTTTAAAGGGGACAGTCTACACCAGAATTGTTATTTAAAAAGATAGATAATCCCTTTATTACCCATTCCGCAGTTTTGCACAACCAACAGTGTTATATAAATATACTTTTTACCTCTGTGATTACCTTGTATCTAAGCCTCTGCAAACTGCCCCCTTATTTCAGTTCTTTTGACATGCATCCATTTTAGCCAATCAGAGCTGGCTCAACTGAACCCCACGTGCATGAGCACAGTGTTATCTATATGAAACACATGAACTAACACCCTCTAGTGGTGAAAAACTATCAAAATGCCCTGAGAGAAGAGGCGGCCTTCAAGGGATTAGAAATTAGCATATGAACCTCCTAGGTTTAGCTTTCAACTAAGAATACCAAGAGAACAAAGCAAAATTGGTGATAAAAGTAAATTGGAAAATTGTTTAAAATTACATTCTCTGTCTGAATCATGAAAGTTTATTTTAGACTAGACTGTCCCTTTAAATCGTTTAAAAAAAAACAACAACAAAAAACACACGCTTTGAGGGAACCTAAATATAGTTTCTATTTAACATAAATTATAATCTGAAGGTAATAGAGTAGTTTTTATAAATTAATCCAGTCACACTGTCATTCCCTCCCAGAAGTTTGTCAGATTATTTTGGGAATTTTTCTATCTTGAAGATATTATCACATACTATTGGTTTTGTATTTCTCAAAACTGTGAATTTGTGTCTGTAGAAATAACATACCGCTTCTTCACAGCACAATGTTATAAAATAAACATACAAACTGTGTGCCGTGACAGTGTGTCGGCGGCAGTGTGTAGGTGTGTCCCTGCTTAAGCACAAATTTTTTTTAATTTTCTTTTGGTTTCTGACATTCAGAACCTCACACTGGCTTCTGACTGCACGTGTAGTCTCCTCAATCAGCTTGTGACTGCATGTGTAGTCAGTGAGTGGGACAGCAGTGTGTTTGCAGCACGGGTAGTAGCCAGTTGGACTGGTAGAGCTTTAAAGGGACACTGAACCCAAATGTTTTCTTTCGTGATTCAGATAGAGCGTGCAATTTTAAGCAATTTTGTAATTTACTCCTATTCATTTTTCTTCATTCTCTTGCTATCTTTATTTGAAAAAGGAGGTATCTAAGCTAAGGAGCCAGCTAATTTTTGGTTCAGAACAAGGGACAGTACTTGTTTATTGGTGGGTGAATTTATCCACCAATCAGCAAGAACCCAGGATGTTCGCCAAAAATGGGCTGGCATCTAAACTTACATTATTGCTTTTCAAATAAAGATACCAAGAGAATGAAGAAAATTTGATAATAGGAGTAAATTAAAAAGTTGCTTAAAATTGCATGCTCTATCTGAATCACAAAAGAAAAAATTTGGGATCAGTGTCCCTTTAAACGCTTAGCTGAAGTCAGAAGTCAAAGTATTGTTTTGTTTTTTGCAGACTCCACAATGGTCCACCTTTCCAAGGTTTAAGCACCACAGGTCTAATATTGTGAGTTGCATTTTTACTTTACTTTTATATGGGAGCACTGGGAGCTGTTTGATTCCTAAAAAGGCTTGAAATTGAATTTAAAATTCTAAGAAAGCTTCTCAGAGTCCGATGGAACGATCTTGAAGAATTCTGTTAATTCCATTTCCATTCCTTTGTCTTTATGATTATCCTTTACTTTAGAGAACAGTACACAATTTTTAAATCCAGGCCCGGACTGGACGTCGGGCATACCGGGCATTTGCCCGGTAGGCCACGAGGTAGTTTAGCCCCGCCCACTGCGACCTTACGGCATACAAAAAAAATTTTTTATTTTTTTTTAAAACTGATTTTTTTGGGGGGGGAAAATATTTAATAAATGTTGACTTAATGTATAATGTTTAAACTTTTTATTTTCCGAGTACTGCAGCAAAAATTAAGAATGACCCTACGCCGTAGGGTATGGTACTACATGTAGTCTATTATTAGTACTTCAGGGCCATGCAAATACATTCCTCATTTGGATCGGCCGCACAGGCGCACTGCTTCCGGCCTGGGTCTGAGCGCACTACGAGTGACGTCAGTCACACACAGGCCCTGCACGTGGCTGCACAACTCTCATGCCGGGTCCACGTGACACAGAGAGGCTGCAAGGTAAGCGGCAGCGGTTGTTATTAGACAGACTAGTGCTGCGGCTGCCTGTGTGTCACGTGTGTCAGTGGTTGGAGGCCAAAGAGATGCTCCCACCGGGCGGGTCCTGATTGAGACATCCATAGGCTCCAAATCATTCTCCATGGGCATTCCGTGAGGCCAGGGGGCTAGTGACAGTGAGCTCTGAGCAGCGATGATGACGACGAGGCTGCGACTCAGCAGGTGGCCGGCAGCAGGGTAGGTAGGTGAGAGGTCTGGTCTCAGAGAGAAAGAGGACCTTTTCTTTGGAGTTGGAGGACACAATCACATAAATACAATAATACACATTACATACTATCTAAGAAAGCTTTGGATAACACAAGCGGTAAGGAAGAAGTTGGAGGCAAGCCGGCTGATTGTTTCCAATGTGGAACAAATTGGAAACACATTAAGGGAAAAACATTTTTTTCAGTAAACTCTCTTTAATGCAGTTTAAGTTTATTTGAAGAAGATAGTTTATTTAAAGCTGTGTTCCATTTTAAAAGGACATGAACCCCAATAATTCTCTTTCATGATTCAGATAGAATATCTAACTTTAAAGCAACTTTCCTATTTACTTCTGTTATTTTGCTTCATTCTTTATGGTATCCTTTCTTGAAGGCAGCAATGCACTACTGGGAGCTAGCTGAACATACTGGGTGAGCCAATGACAAAAGGCATGTATGTGCAGCTACCAGTTAGCAGCCAACTCCCAGTAGTGCACTGCTGCTCTTGCTCTTGATATATGGATAGGAAGTGGAAGCTTAAAAATGCTTGATGATGAAATGCGAGTGTCTTTATCTAATATTACACCAAATATTCACAAACTGTGTTCATCCCATCAACCTCATACATCCCATTAAAATGGTTAGTTCTTATTGGTGTTATTAAACTTTTTTTAATTCTTGCACACACTTACATACTGTTACTTGTAAATACATTTTGTTGTTATAATATTTATGTATGTGTCCTTATCTCTTATAACAAGTTTAACCTCCTGTTTTTGCTAGTACAACTGAATTACTGTGACGCAAAATGATGTTGGTCTAAAAAGTGTGTCACCAACATGAAAAGTTTGGAAAGCTCTACCTTAAAGGGACATAATAATGAAAAAAATTGGGTTTCAGCTAGAGAATTCAATTTTCAAATTTAAAGGGACACTGAACCCAATTTTTTTTTCGTGATTCAAATAGAGCATGCAATTTTAAGCAACTTTCTAATTTACTCCTATTATCAATGTTTCTTCTTTCTCTTGCTATCTTTATATGAAAAAGGCATCTAAGCTTTTTTTCTTGGTTCAGAACTCTGGACAGCAGTTTTTGATTGGTGGATGAATTTATCCACCAATCAGCAAGGACAACCTAGGTTGTTCACCAAAAATGGGCCGGCATCTAAACTTACATTCTTGCATTTCAAATAAAGATACCAAGAGAATAAAGAACATTTGATAATAGGAATAAATTAGAAAGTTGCTTAAAATGTCATGCTCTATCTGAATCACAAATGAAAAAATTTGGGTACAGTGTCCCTTTAAGATTGACTTCCTTTATGAAATTTGCTTTATTATCGAAGGACAGCAATGTTTTACTGGGGCCTAGTTGAACACATTGGGCGAGACAATGACAAGAAGCTAGCTCACAGTAGAGCATTGCTTCTGAGAATATGTATATATGCTTTTCAACAATGGATACCAAGAAAACAAAGCGAATTAGATGAGAAGTAAATTGGAAAATTGTTAAAAATTGCATGTTTTTTCTGAATCATGAAAGTTTGATTTTTACTTTAATGTTCCTTTATTAAAGGGACACTGGAAAAAAAAATATTTTGTGATTCAGATAGCGCATGCAATTTTAAGCAACTTTCTAATTTACTCCTATTATCAATTTTCTTTGTTCTCTTGCTATTTTTATTTGCATCCAAGTTATTTTTTTGGTTTAGCACTTGCTTATTTGTCAGTTAAATCAATCCACCAATCAGCAAGAACCCAGGATGATCACCAAAAATGGGCCGGCATCTAAACTTACATTCTTGCTTTTCAAATAAAGAAACCAAGAGAATGAATAAAATTTGATAATAGGAGTAAATTAGAAAGTTGCTTAAAATTGCATGCTCTATCTGAATCACGAAAGAAACAATTTGGGTTCAGTGTCCCTTTAATGCCATTGTTCCCCTGCAAATCTATGTACACAGAATGATCCCATACTGAGATTCAAGAAGCTCACTGAATAGAAGCTTTTTTGGGGTGCAATAGATCTGCACAAGGACCTAAGTGTGAGGAGGGAGGGACAAGCAGTAAAAGTAAAATATATTATTTTATAGTTATATAAAACTTTTTAAATTGTTATTTTTAAGGTAATCATTATTTGTATCCTTCCAATAAAGTACAGGGGAACAGTTAATCAAATATAAATGTTTAACCTATTAAACTGGAGATACCTCCCAATAATTTCATTCATTTCAATAATCTATCTTTGCATATCTAATGATATATAATTCAAAATTAGTAATGGTCTGATATAACTGGAAGAATAATCTGAGAAGTTATTAGTTCTAAAAATGAAAACCATGATTTAAATTGTGGTTTAAAGGGACAGTATACAAAACGTTTCATATAACTGCATGTAATAGGCACTACTATAAAGAAGAAAATGCACAGATACGGATCTAAAAATCCAATATAAAACTTTTTAAAAACTTACTTAGAAACTCCCAGTTTAGCACAGATGATGAGGTTAGGCTGGGACACCCAGTGAAAGGGGCTGATAAATCATGAAGGGCAGACACTCCCCCTGTCCACTGCATATGAAAAGGCCCATTACACAAACAGGAGCAAGCAGGAATCTGTAGACTTGAGTCTACATCTGATTCTTTGGGGTTTGGTAAGGAGTCAGCACTCTAACTATACATTGTTACAAAAACATAGGTAGGCTCAGAAGCTAGCTGCTGATTGGTAGCTGCACATGTATACCTTTTGCCATTGGATTACTGATGTGTTCAGCTAGCCATTTAAAATTGTATTTGAATCATTAAAGAAAATAAAATGTTTTATGTCCCTTTAAAGTATAGAATCTTTCAGTATAGGTGACAATACCACAGGCTAAATCATCTCAAAAGCCGAAATAAGGGTTAACCTGCTACTTGTAAACAATTCAATATACTCCAGAAGGTAATATGGATAATTGGGAACAAATTAAAAGGGAGAAGTTTTGGGGGGGTGAACTGTCCCTTTAATGGCACTTAAAAATGCAAAAATAACCAATCAACAGCAAGTTCCTAGTTGTGTGATTCAGACAGAGCAGAACATTTTTAAAAAGTTTCCAATTTTACTTCTGTTATCAAATTTGCTTAGTTCCTATGGAATTCTGTGTTGAAGAGATACCAAGGTAGGTTCTTAAAGGGATACCGAACCCAATTTTTTTTCTTTCGCGATTCAGATAGAGCATGAAATTTTAAGCAACTTTCTAATTTACTCCTATTATCAAAAATGTTTCATTCTCTTGGTATCTTTATTTGAAATGCAAGAATGTAAGTTTAGATGCCGGCCCATTTTTGATGAACAACCTGGGTTGTGTTCTTGCTGATTGGTGGATACATTCATCCACCAATAAAAAAAAGGGCTGTCCAGAGGTCTATAAATCAATAAAAAAAACCTTAGATGCCTTCTTTTCAAATAAAAATAGCAAGAGAGGGGGGGCGTGTCCGTACAGTGTCCATGATAGGACGCACATTCTGTGAGCTCTGACAGAATCTTCATTAATCCGCCGATTTTGGAGACTTTACAGAGACCCATTTATCCCCATACTGCAGGATATGTCTGCTATACCTTCAGTGGTAATATATTAGCTGGGATCTACTGTTTTTATGAACTTGGAGCTGCAGATCGGAAATATAGGGCCTAGGGCGGCGGCCCACTATTAAGCCACAACCCCCCCCCCCGGCCTCTCCGGGTTACCAGTGCTGGCAGATAACGTCTGCCTTACTGAATGATTCACCCACAACACAGGATAAAGCAATCTAATATTGTTAAGTCCACAGAACAACAACCAAGAAATTCTTAACCTTCTCAATATCGGAAGGTATCAACATGGCGACTGCAAGGGAGACAAACTCACTGCTGTCATTGGATCAGCGCTTTGCTAAAATAGAGCGCCTACTATACAATCTATACCAAAAATCTCTACCTAGAGCCTTCCTGGAGAATGCTGAACTATTATTACAAAAGATACCTGAAGGGGAAAATGAGCCGGACGAACCAAATGTGAATAACCAGAATGCACATCCTCCCCCACATACACCACCTACTGAACCGGAGGCCTGGGACTATGTCACAAGCACCCAAGAGGATCTGGCTGTTTGTTCCTCTGACTCTTTGGGGCTCCTGCCTTTGGGTGTCGCGGAGCAGCTCAGCTCCAGTTCACAATCTAATGAGACGCGGGTTACATCGGGAGGAAGCAGCGGCACATCGGAGGATATAGCTGTGCTAGTACCTAACTACTCAACTGACACAGCATACCCCAAAGTTACAAAGGGTACTCCAGGATTATTGACAACCTCTGTGCGAGAAGAGCCCTTGAATCCCTTCACTACCGCATACAACCAAATATTCCCAGAAGGGAACATTACACAATACCAGCCGGACTTCCCTGTCACTGCCGCTCCCCCATCAAGAGGCATATATTTCACTGAGAGGAGACTGGAACCAGATCTGTTTACCGCTTTCAACAACGCAACAGCTGTAAGGGGAAAGCATTTTCAGCAAGTGAGTGCGACAGCCGACATCATGGTGAGATTACACATTGGGCCACACAAGAGCGATGTCAGTCACATAGACAATCTGTTTACGGGACTTAACTGTAGAGAGGTTGAGGCACTTGACACTCCCTACACACCATTGCCTATTGCCCCTACTTTGGCAAGCTATACCGCACGGACAATTGGCAGAGAGGGCATAGGATAATAACATAAACACAGACTGCCATTTCGCACTCACGCTCTCTCTGTACTTGAACCACTACTTCCAAAAGGTTCATCCTTCTACCACTCTGCTGTTTTACATGCCATATCAGCTAAATCCACACAACATACTAACTCATAATCTTTCAAACATCCCTGCAGTCAGCAGACATAACCTCAACACGGAGAGATCTGTTGGTGCTATGAAAATATGTTTAAACTTATTATAAGTATCAAGCCAGATTCGTGTTTTCTGTTCTTTTATTTTTATTGCAGCTTTATATTTGTTACAGTTATATAAATGTTTTACGCCTTAGTTCTACTTGATCATTCTGATAAGGAGCATATCTCACAAACTTGGTATCACTAGATCATTTAGACTTTGCAAGTAATGTGGTGGGATCCGGTGTTTTTGTTATGTTTATTTTTCCTATAATCATCTTATGTTATATAACAACCCTTTACTTAACATAATGAACGCAACTCAAAGGTCCAAGAGTGACCTAGATAAATTAGAAAAGGGAAAATGGGGACTAACATGTAGTAAGTACATTTATGATAGAATATGTATACTGTTTTTTATTACTACTATTCCTGTTATATGGTGGTACTTCATATGATTGTGCAAAGAACGTTTACCTTTTTATCTGTACCGTCTTTAAAAATTAAATAAAGCTCTTTTAAACCCCCAAAAAAAAAAAAAAAATAGCAAGAGAACGAAGAAAAATTAATAATAGGAGTAAATTAGAAAGTTGCTTAAAATTGCATGCTCTATCTGAATTACAAAAGAAAAAATTAAGCACTAAATGTCAGGAAATAGTGCTTGCTATCTAGTGCTCTTGCAAATTGATAACATTCTTGCAAAACTTCTGCCATAAACGTCCCTACTTTTCAACAAAAGATTCAAACAGAACAAAAAATGTTTTAAAGTAAAATTAGAAAGTTGTTTAATATCACATGCTCTATCTGGAAAGAAAAAAATAGGTTGCATGTCCTTTAAGGACCAGTGATGTACAAGAATAAATCTAGCTCCGAAAAAGACAGAATGCTGCTTGCAGCCGCCATCTTCGGAATTGGTTTCCGCCTGAATTTTACAAATGCACATGCCTATAATTTGCCCATAATATGCAGATATAATAAGATCAAAGAATACAATATTTATCTGTAAAATGCAGGATATCCAGATGTTTTACGATTTTTTTTATTATATTTTATTAGCTGTTCTAATGAAAATGACAGATGACCGAGATGTTACAGTATGCAAATAAATATGTCCATAAGACCAACGAAGACCTCATGTATGGGCGCCACAGACATACCTGCCAAGTCTGCACTGGGGGGCAGATTATTATAATGTGGGACAGATCTCTGGGACAAATATACTAAAGGACTTGAGGACAAAACAATTGTCCCGAAAAATGTGGGACAGTTGGCAATGTATGTAAAACATCTGGTTTATCACAGAGGTTTTAAGGTAGACCGCCATTTTCTGGGTGCATATTTAGGAGCATCTGTTTAGTCTAAAAAGAGCTGAGCACCACCCTGTTTCATACACTATATGAATACAATGAACACATTAAAACAGATGTGAATACAGGAAGGAATACTTTGCTTAATAACAATGAACCAGGGCACTTGAATGATTACATACTAAGTGCTATAACTGTTTCAGATCCTGTATGCGGCTGTGATTAGCCTGAACTATTAAGAACAATGTAGGAAAAATGCTATATATTTGTCTGTGTGTGTTATATTTGCTTGCATAGCTGTTATGTTCAAAATGAACACATTAAAAAGGGACAATAAACACTTTGCGATGGTAATGTAAAATGATAAACTGTATAAATAAAAAAATGGTACTATACATTTTCATTATCTATTGTGTCCTCTTTTTCCTGTAATTCCTTTCTGAAATTGTGAGCTTTTCAGCTCCTGTTAGAAATGGAAGTGCAGAACACTGTTAAATCCAGCACAACCATTGGCTGCACACTCTAATGACCTATTTATAACTGTCTCTAATTGGCCACAGCAGAAAAGGTAACCTTAGTTACAACATGGCAGCTCCCATTGTTTTATAGACACTAAAACTTTACACTTATGTTGTTGATATATACTTTGAAAAATGAATCTGCATGTTATTCTCAGACTAATCTTTTCTTTGAATGCATTATTCTAACATTTATATAGTGATTAATGTCCCTTAAAAGGTTTATAACAGACTAAATTAAACATTCTTGATTTAGACAGAACATGCAATTATAAAACCATTCCAATTTAGATCTATTATTAAACTGCAGATTTTTTTGTGTGCTTTCTTTCTAAAAACACCAGCTCCTACTGAGCATGTGCAATAATTCAGTGTATACGTATATAAGTCTGTGATTGGCTGATAACTGTCACATGATACACGGGACACACAAATGAAAGGAAACAAAGATGTCAGAATACAAATCTACTAGTATTTAAAATGTTAAATAACTTATTGCATTGTCTTTTTATATTACTCATTTGTTGATTATTCAATTCTTTTATATTTAAAGGGATATGAAACATTTTTCTTTCATGATTCAGATAGAGCAAAAAAACTTTCTAATTAACTTCTATAATCCAATTTTCTTTGTTCTCTTGGTATCTTTTGTTGAAAAGCAAGGACGTAAGCTTGTGCATGCATCTGGAGCAAGAATGGTATCCCCTGCAAGAACATAAGATGGCAGCATGATTTCCTGGAATATGTAGTTCTGGAGACACCTAACTAGGTATTTCTTCAACAAATAATAACATTATAACAAAGCAAATTTGATGATAGAAGTAAACTGGAAACTTTTTTTTAAATTATATGTGGAGTCTGAATCACAAAAGAACATTTTTGGGTTCATATCCTTTTAAAGAGGCTTTTCAAAATTTTTTCTACTGTAAAATCTGCTTTGATCTCTATGTTTCCTTTGTTGCAAAGCATACCTAGGAATGCTCAGGGGCAGTAATGCACTACTAAGAGCTAGCTGCTGATTGGTAGCTACACAAGTCTCATATTATTGGCTCACCAAATATGTTCTGCTAGGTCCTATTAGTGCATCACTGATCTGAAAGGTGACTTTATATGTTTAATCTTTTTGCAGGGGTTAAGGGACATGAAACGTAAATTTTTTTCTTTCTTGATTCAGATAGCTCATACAAATTTAAACAACTTTCCAATTTACTTCTATTGTCTAATTTGCTTTGCTCTCTTGGTATCCTTTAGTGAAATTAATATCTAGGTAGCCTCAGGAGCAGGTGGATGATTGGTGGATGCATATATATGCCTGCTATTGGCTTACAGATGTGTCCAGCTAGGTCGCTGTAGTGCATTGCTGCTCCTTCAATAAAAGGATAACAAGAATATTGAGCAAATGTTATAATAGAAGTATATTAGAAAGTTGTTTAAAATTGTATGTTGTATCTAAATTTTTGTTTCATGTTCCTTTAAACATTATTATAAGCAATAGTAAGAGCATTTTTTTACACCGTACACATTTGTTTTAATTTATTTTCATATGTCAAATTACAATTTTAAAAGAAGTTCTATACAATATAACCGAGACAAAAGAATTGCATTACAGCAATAAGAAGCTACGATTATGTTCTCTTTCACTAATAACAAAAAGAGACTTCCACCCCCAAAATAACATTTGAATAACCCTTACATCCCAATTTGTATCTTCATACAATTATCACTGTTGTACTTATGTCCTTAAAGGGACACTAAACCGAATTTTTTTTCTTCCATGATTTCAGAAAGAGCATGCAGTTTTAAGCAAATTTCCAATTTACTTCTATTATCAAATTTTCTGCGTTCTCTTGCTATCTTTATTTAAAAAGCAGTTAAGTAAAGCTTAGGAGCGGGCCCATTTTTTTATCCAGAACCTGGGTTACGCTCGTTTATTGGTTGGCTGAATGTAGTCAATAATAAGCAATCGCTATCCAGGGTGCTGAACCTAAAATGGGTCGGCTCCTAAGCTTTACATTCCTACTTTTTAAATAAAGATTGCAAGAGAATGAAGAAAATTTCATAACAGGAGTAAATTAGAAAGTTGCTTAAAATTGCCTGCTCTATCTGAATCATGAAAGAAAAGATTTGGGTTTAGTGTCCCTTTAAAGGGGCACGAAACCCAACATCTTTCTTTAATGAGTCAGATTGAGCATACCATTGTAAACCATTTACCAATTTACTTCTGTTATCAAATTTGCTTCCTTCTCTTGCTATTTTTAGTTGAAGGAGCAGCAATGCACTTCTGGGAGCTAGCTAAACAAATAAGCTGGGCCAATGACAAGAGGTGTGTAAGCCAACAATCAGCAAATTGCTCTAGCCTTAAATTGTGACGTGTCACAAAAAACTGCCTTGGAATAAATAGCGCTACCCCCAACTCTGTATATGGGACTTGAATATATGTATAAAGTAATCATATCACCTCTCAAGCGCCTTTTTTCTGGAGTAAACAGACCCAATTTGTCATTTATAAAACATTTAAAAAGAACAGGGTCAAGTAGTGACCCTTGGGGGACCCCACAGACTTTTGTCCAAACAGAGTATGATCGATTTACTACAACACATTGCTCCCTGTCTTTTATAAAGTTATTTATCTAGGAGCTAAAATTTTCATCTTTTCCCAGCCCCTTTGTACAACATTATCTTGTGGCACTGTATCAAATAACTTAGTAAATCAAATGATTCACCTTTATCTATATTTTTGCATCATAGAATCAAATTAGATGAATACAACATGATCTATTACTCACAAAACCATGCTGATTTGAACTCATAATCTTGTTTTTCCTAATATACTCTTGAATATTATCCTTTATAATCCTTTCTAGTATCTTCTCCAAGTATGCTTTTCAAAGGATACAAAGAGAACTAGGCAAATTGATCACAGAAGTAAATTACTTTACTGTCCCTTTAACTCAGTATGTACTCCAGGATCTGTGTGAAGTGGAAAAGGTACAATGTCAATTCTAGCAAAATACACACTGTACGCAGATTATTTTTAAGATATCCTTAAAGGGATATAAAACAATTATTATTACTTTACTTTAGATTAAAGTAAATATAAAAAGATTGTGTTAAAAAAGCTAACCACTTATTTTTTTACTTGCAAAATGAGAACTTAGAAATTCTGAGTCTAGTCCCTGCCAACAACTGAACAAGGAAGCAGACATTAAGGTCACATTATTTTTGCCGCAGACGTCCTTTAATGATCATGGGCAATAAACTGACTGGATCTATTTTATGGTGTCTTGAAAAGAAACACTATAGCTTTGCCTTCCTGTTGAGGTCTCCTCCTCCTTGAGATACTGGGACAGGAAGTAAAGGACACTGCAGAAATGAAGTTAAAAAACATAATTTATGCTTACCTGATAAATTTATTTCTCTTGTAGTGTATCCAGTCCACGGATCATCCATTACTTATGGGATATTAACTCCTCCCCAACAGGAAGTGCAAGAGGATTCACCCAGCAGAGCTGCTATATAGCTCCTCCCCTAACTGCCATTACCAGTCATTCGACCGAAAACATGCAGAGAAAGGAAAACCATAGGGTGCAGTGGTGACTGTAGTTTAATGGAAAAATTACCTGCCTTAAAGTGACAGGGCGGGCCGTGGACTGGATACACTACAAGAGAAATAAATTTATCAGGTAAGCATAAATTATGTTTTCTCTTGTTAAGTGTATCCAGTCCACGGATCATCCATTACTTATGGGATACCAATACCAAAGCTAAAGTACACGGATGACGGGAGGGACAGGCAGGCTCTTTATACGGAAGGAACCACTGCCTGAAGAACCTTTCTCCCAAAAACAGCCTCCGAAGAAGCAAAAGTGTCAAATTTGTAAAATTTGGAAAAAGTATGAAGAGAAGACCAAGTTGCAGCCTTGCAAATCTGTTCAACAGAAGCCTCATTCTTAAAGGCCCAAGTGGAAGCCACAGCTCTAGTAGAATGTGCTGTAATTCTTTCAGGAGGCTGCTGTCCAGCAGTCTCATAGGCTAACCGTATTATGCTACGAAGCCAAAAGGAGAGAGAGGTAGCCGAAGCTTTTTGACCTCTCCTCTGACCAGAATAAACGACAAACAGGGAAGACGTTTGTCGAAAATCCTTAGTTGCCTGTAGATAAAATTTCAGGGCACGGACTACATCTAGATTGTGTAGCAGACGTTCCTTTTTCGAAGAAGGATTAGGACACAAAGATGGAACCACAATCTCTTGATTGATATTCCTGTTAGTGACCACCTTAGGTAGGAACCCAGGTTTAGTACGCAGAACTACCTTGTCTGAATGAAAAATCAGATAAGGAGAATCACAATGTAAGGCAGATAACTCAGAGACTCTTCGAGCCGAGGAAATCGCCATTAAAAACAGAACTTTCCAAGATAACAACTTGATATCAATGGAATGAAGGGGTTCAAACAGAACCCCCTGTAAAACATTAAGAACTAAGTTCAAACTCCATGGTGGAGCAACAGTTTTAAACACAGGCTTGATCCTAGCTAAAGCCTGACAAAAAGCTTGAACGTCCGGAACTTCTGACAGACGTTTGTGTAAAAGAATGGACAGAGCTGAAATCTGTCCCTTTAAGGAACTAGCGGATAAACCCTTTTCTAAACCTTCTTGTAGAAAAGACAATATCCTCAGAATCCTAACCTTACTCCATGAGTAACTCTTGGATTCGCACCAATATAAGTATTTGCGCCATATCTTATGGTAAATCTTTCTGGTAACAGGCTTCCTAGCCTGTATTAAGGTATCAATAACTGACTCAGAAAAACCACGTTTTGATAAAATCAAGCGTTCAATTTCCAAGCAGTCAGCTTCAGAGAAATTAGATTTTGATGTTTGAAGGGACCCTGGATCAGAAGGTCCTGTTTCAGAGGTAGCGACCAAGGTGGACAGGATGACATGTCCACTAGATCTGCATACCAAGTCCTGCGTGGCCATGCAGGCGCTATTAGAATCACTGATGCTCTCTCCTGTTTGATTCTGGCAATCAATCGAGGAAGCATCGGGAAGGGTGGAAACACATAAGCCATCCCGAAGGTCCAAGGTGCTGTCAAAGCATCTATCAGAACCGCTCCCGGATCCCTGGATCTGGACCCGTAACGAGGAAGCTTGGCGTTCTGTCGAGACGCCATGAGATCTATCTCTGGTTTGCCCCAACGTCGAAGTATTTGGGCAAAGACCTCCGGATGAAGTTCCCACTCCCCCGGATGAAAAGTCTGACGACTTAAGAAATCCGCCTCCCAGTTCTCCACTCCCGGGATGTGGATTGCTGACAGGTGGCAAGAGTGAGACTCTGCCCAGCGAATTATCTTTGATACTTCCATCATTGCTAGGGAGCTTCTTGTCCCTCCCTGATGGTTGATGTAAGCTACAGTCGTGATGTTGTCCGACTGAAACCTGATGAACCCCCGAGTTGTTAACTGGGGCCAAGCCAGAAGGGCATTGAGAACTGCTCTCAATTCCAGAATGTTTATTGGTAGGAGACTCTCCTCCTGATTCCATTGTCCCTGAGCCTTCAGAGAATTCCAGACAGCGCCCCAACCTAGTAGGCTGGCGTCTGTTGTTACAATTGTCCAGTCCGGCCTGCTGAATGGCATCCCCCTGGACAGATGTGGCCGAGAAAGCCAACATAGAAGAGAATTTCTGGTCTCTTGATCCAAATTCAGAGTAGGGGACAAGTCTGAGTAATCCCCATTCCACTGACTTAGCATGCACAATTGCAGCGGTCTGAGATGTAGGCGTGCAAAGGGTACTATGTCCATTGCTGCTACCATTAAGCCGATCACCTCCATGCATTGAGCTACTGACGGGTGTTGAATGGAATGAAGGACACAGCATGCATTTTGAAGCTTTGTTAACCTGTCTTCTGTCAGGTAAATCTTCATTTCTACAGAATCTATAAGAGTCCCCAAGAAGGGAACTCTTGTGAGTGGAAAGAGAGAACTCTTCTTTTCGTTCACCTTCCATCCATGCGACCTTAGAAATGCCAGTACTAACTCTGTATGAGACTTGGCAGTTTGAAAGCTTGTATCAGAATGTCGTCTAGGTACGGAGCTACCGCAATTCCTCGCGGTCTTAGTACCGCCAGAAGAGCACCCAGAACCTTTGTGAAGATTCTCAGAGCCGTAGCCAATCCGAATGGAAGAGCTACAAACTGGTAATGCCTGTCTAGAAAGGCAAACCTTAGATACCGGTAATGATCTTTGTGAATCGGTATGTGAAGGTAAGCATCCTTTAAATCCACTGTGGTCATGTACTGACCCTTTTGGATCATGGGTAAAATTGTCCGAATAGTTTCCATTTTGAACGATGGAACTCTTAGGAATTTGTTTAGGATCTTTAAATCCAAGATTAACCTGAAAGTTCCCTCTTTTTTGGGAACCACAAACAGATTTGAGTAAAACCCTTGTCCTTGTTCCGACCGCGGAACCGGATGGATCACTCCCATTAATAAAAGATCTTGTACGCAGCGTAGAAACGCCTCTCTTTATTTGGTTTGTTGACAACCTTGACAGATGAAATCTCCCTCTTGGGGGAGAGAATTTGAAGTCTAGAAGGTATCCCTGAGATATGATCTCTAACGCCCAGGGATCCTGGACATCTCTTGCCCAAGCCTGGGCGAAGAGAGAAAGTCTGCCCCCCACTAGATCCGTTCCCGGATCGGGGGCCCTCGATTCATGCTGTCTTAGGGGCAGCAGCAGGTTTCCTGGCCTGCTTGCCCTTGTTCCAGGACTGGTTAGGTCTCCAGCCTTGTCTGTAGCGAGCAACAGCTCCTTCCTGTTTTGGTGCAGAGGAAGTTGATGCTGCTCCTGCTTTGAAATTACGAAAGGAACGAAAATTAGACTGTCTAGCCTTAGGTTTGGCTCTGTCTTGAGGCAGGGCATGGCCTTTACCTCCTGTAATGTCAGCGATAATTTCTTTCAACCCGAGCCCGAATAAGGTCTGCCCTTTGAAAGGTATATTAAGCAATTTAGATTTAGAAGTAACGTCAGCTGACCAGGATTTTAGCCACAGTGCTCTGCGTGCCTGAATGGCGAATCCGGAATTCTTAGCCGTAAGTTTAGTTAAATGTACTACGGCATCTGAAATAAATGAGTTAGCTAACTTAAGGGCTTTAAGCTTGTGTGTAATCTCATCTAATGGAGCTGATTCAAGTGTCTCTTCCAGAGACTCAAACCAAAAAGCTGCTGCAGCCGTGACAGGCGCAATGCATGCAAGAGGTTGCCATATAAAACCTTGTTGAACAAACATTTTCTTAAGGTAACCCTCTAACTTTTTATCCATTGGATCTGAAAAGGCACAGCTATCCTCCACCGGGATAGTGGTACGCTTAGCTAAAGTAGAAACTGCTCCCTCCACCTTAGGGACCGTTTGCCATAAGTCCCGTGTGGTGGCGTCTATTGGAAACCTCTTTCTAAATATCGGAGGGGGTGAGAACGGCACACCGGGTCTATCCCACTCCTTAGTAACAATTTCAGTAAGTCTCTTAGGTATAGGAAAAACGTCAGTACTCGCCGGTACCGCAAAATATTTATCCAACCTACACATTTTCTCTGGTATTGCAACTGTGTTACAATCATTCAGAGCCGCTAACACCTCCCCTAGTAATACACGGAGGTTTTCCAGCTTAAATTTAAAATTTGAAATATCTGAATCCAGTTTGTTTGGATCAGAACCGTCACCCGCAGAATGAAGCTCTCCGTCCTCATGTTCTGCAAATTGTGACGCAGTGTCTGACATGGCCCTAATATTATCAGCGCACTCTGTTCTCACCCCAGAGTGATCACGCTTACCTCTTAGTTCTGGTAATTTAGCCAAAACTTCAGTCATAACAGTAGCCATATCCTGTAATGTGATTTGTAATGGCCGCCCAGATGTACTCGGCGCTACAATATCACGCACCTCCCGAGCGGGAGATGCAGGTACTGACACGTGAGGCGAGTTAGTCGGCATAACTCTCCCCTCGTTGTTTGGTGAAATATGTTCAATTTGTACAGATTGACTTTTATTTAAAGTAGCATCAATACAGTTAGTACATAAATTTCTATTGGGCTCCACTTTGGCTTTAGCACATATAGCACAGATATCTTCCTCTGAATCAGACATGTTTAACACACTAGCAAATAAACTAGCAACTTGGAAATACTTTTCAAGTAATTTACTATAATATGAAAACGTACTGTGCCTATAAGAAGCACAGAAAAAGTTATGACAGTTGAAAATTAATAAACTGAAAAGTTATAGCATCAAATCTTTGTAAAAAACACAATTTTAGCAAAGGATTGCTCCCATTAGCAAAGGATAACTAACCCTGATAGCAGAAAAAAAAAAAAATACAGAAATAAACGTTTTTTTATCACAGTCAACTACAATCTCACAGCTCTGCTGTGAGTGATTACCTCCCTCAAAACAAGTTTTGAAGACCCCTGAGTTCTGTAGAGATGAACCGGATCATGCAGGGAAGACAATAAACTTCTGACTGAATTTTTTGATGCGTAGCAAAAGCGCCAAAAAAGGCCCCTCCCCCTCACACATAACAGTGAGAGAGATCAGTAAACTGTCATAAATTAAATAAAACGACTGCCAAGTGGAAAAAAATAGTGCCCAAAACATTTTTTCACCCAGTACCTCAGAAAATTAAACGATTTTACATGCCAGCAAAAAACGTTTAACATTAATAAATTGAGTGTTATTAAAAAGCCTGTTGCTAGTCCCTGCAAATTAGGCTAAAGTTTTATGCATACAGTATAATTCCAGTGAAGTGCCATTCCCCAGAATACTGAAGTGTAAAATATACATACATGACAGCCTGATACCAGTTGCTGCTACTGCATTTAAGGCTGAGTTTACATTATATCGGTATGGAAGAATTTTCTCATCAATTCCATTGTCAGAAAATAATAAGCTGCTACGTACCTCTTTGCAGATTAATCTGCCCGCTGTCCCCTGATCTGAAGTTTACCTCTCCTCAGATGGCCGAGAAACAGCAATATGATCTTAACTACTCCGGCTAAAATCATAGAAAAACTCAGGTAGATTCTTCTTCAAATTCTACCAGAGAAGGAATAACACACTCCGGTGCTATTATAAAATAACAAACTTTTGATTGAAGGTATGAAACTAAGTATAATCACCACAGTCCTCTCACACATCCTATCTATTCGTTGGGTGCAAGAGAATGACTGGTAATGGCAGTTAGGGGAGGAGCTATATAGCAGCTCTGCTGGGTGAATCCTCTTGCACTTCCTGTTGGGGAGGAGTTAATATCCCATAAGTAATGGATGATCCGTGGACTGGATACACTTAACAAGAGAAAAGGGGATTTAAAGGTAAAATCCTTTTAAAATGATAAATAATACATATTGCAATGATTTCTATTAACTTAAGTATAAGCCACTGCTTAGTGCTTTTTTGTTACTACAATGAAAGACTGCTTAACATCCCTTTACGTAACCATTTAACAATCTCTTTAAGGAAGTCTATGAACTGGCCTATTTACTATAGCTAAATTATGAGTTCATTAGGTACGTGCATTGATTTGAATGTTTTCTCTTTTTGGCAAAGACTATACAGATATGGCCAACTATAGGCCTGAGGGCTACATGTATCCCTTGACACTAGTTTTTCGGCCCTTTAGAAAAAGCATAACTAACAACGTGTGGCATGGTTTTGTGGCCCCATGGAAAAGTGAACTAAAAATGTGTACTTTGCGTAGGGTTGCCACCTCGGCTATGTTTTCCTGGACACTTATAAGTTACACATGCTACAGGGTGTGCAGGGAGGAATATGTATAGTGTATATAAATAGTGCTGCCCAGAAACACAATACATGTTCTTTCCTGCACACCCTGCAGCATGTTTAACTCATAAGTGTCAAGGAAAACATGGCTCAGGTAGCAACACTAACTTTGGGATGGCCACATCCCTCTGGAGGGAAGAGTAGCAGACAGAGGGGGCACCCTGCAACTTTACCTATATCTGGCCCTGTACCACTGAACAATTTTTGGACACATTTTTTGTTTAATAGCTATACATCTATATGCGGCCATTAAAGGCACAGTATACACCAATTTTCATATAACTGCATGTAATATACACTACTATAAAGAAGAATATGCACAGATAATGATCTAAAAATCCAGTATAGAACCTTTTAAAAACGTATTTAGAAGCTCCCAGTTTAGCACGGTTGATGAGATTAGGCTGGGACACCCATTGAAAGGGGCTGAGAAAGCAGGAAGAGCAGACACTCCCCCATTCCCTGCATATTAATAGACCCATTACACAAACAGGAGCAAGCAGGAATTTGTAGACTTCAGTCTATATCTGATACTTTGGGGCTTGGTTAGGAGTCTGAAAATCAGCACAACGCTATTAAAAAATAAGCAAAACTATACATTGTTACAAAAAAACTCAGAGATGGGCTATATTAATGGTTCACCTACCAAAAAACAATGTCCCTTTAAAGCTTCCAAAATATTGATCTGCAGCCCTCATGTGCTAAGTTGGCCATAACTGGTCTTTAGTCCTAAAACTTTAGAATGTCCAAACTGAAAAATGTTAGGGGTGTGACCAGGTCCACAGCTAAGATTGTTTGGTGTGAACAAATAGTTACCAACAGTAACAGCTCATTGTGCGGCTTAGGCCCAAAAATGAAATATCCCCTCAACTCTTCTTCCACTTAAGTCTAAACCCAACTATAGTTGTAAGTCTGAAAGATCAAAGTTCAGCATTGCAATTTCATACAAGAACCAAATGATAACCCAATGATGGACACCATGAGAGTAAGCCACCTGGATCCTGTGGTCCCACCTGGTTCAATTTTAGAGCCCTGGTTACCTGAACACTGTAAGAGAACCACTACGGTTTTCTTTAGTGTGAATACCAAGCACTCAGAGAATGTTTAAGATATACAATTACCATTTGTTCTACTAATTCTCTATGGCTGATTGGTACAAATGTTCATTCAAGGTTTGACAAAGGCTCTTAGCAGCCAAAACGTGTTGCCAAAATTTGGTCCAGTGAGAACAAGCAGGAGGCGGGCAAGTATTGAGCCATAACCTGGATCTGTAAACAAGCTGTTGGAAATCCTGGCAAGTGCTTAACTCGAAAATTGTGGACAATGATCAGATGACACAAAAGCAGTGAGAAGGAAACTGTGCAACACCAGGCAACGCTAAAATCCAGGTCAATCTTGGTGAAACACAGGCGTCCGAGGAGACCCCTATACTGCGGTAAGGAAGCAGTGCAGCTTTTTTCTGTAGCGGATCTCCAGACGCATCAAAACTAAGTCTCTAGTCTGTGGGGAAATTTCTGTGACTGCTTCTGTGGAAGTTTTAGCCTTTACTACAAGTGGTTTATGAAGCCAACGGATTAACCTCTTGGAAACTACAAATCTTATAGAACAAGTGGAAATTTTACGGTTTTCGTTTTTTGGATTGAGAACTTGTGTTTCTTTTATCATGCATGACATGGACTTATTTTTTAAAATATTGGTTCCAAGTAATATATTTTTTTTACTGTAACAGAAAACCATTTCTCAGTGAAGAGATTTGTATTGTTCTTAATCTGTAACTTAATAAATACTGTAATTAATATTATTATCAGGTATTTGTAGAGCGCCAACAGATTCTGCAGTGCTATAAACATAGGCGGTATACAAGATAACATTTATAGGGATCAAATGGGTAGAGGGCCCTGTCGAGAGTTGCACTGTTGTAATCGGCTCTTATGAAAGCAATCTATAGGCTTACATTCTAAGGGGTTCAAGGGGAAAGCAATGGAGTTAGGAAAGGTTAGTGTAGGTTGTATGCATCCCTGAAAAGTAGAGTTTTTAGGGAGCAATTTAAGCTGTTAAAACTAGGGGAGAGTCTTGTGGAGCGAGGGCATGGAGTTTCACAAGATGGGAGCCAGCCTGGAGAAGTTCTGTAAACGGGAATGTGAGGAAGTAACAAGAGAGGAGGAGATCGTGAGCAGAGCGAAGGGGACAGGAGGGAGAGTACCTGGAGACAAGATCTGAAATGTAGGGGGAGCAGTGCAGTTGAGGGCTTTGTATGTCAAAGTGAGTATTTTGTGTTAAATCCTGGAGGCAAGAGGAAGCCAGTGAAGGGAATGGCAGAGAGGTGCAACAGATGAAGAGCAACGTGTAAGGAAGATGAGCCTGGCAGAGGCATGCATTATGGATTGTAAAGGAGCTAGACGGCAGTTAGGGAGACCAGAGAGGACGGAGTTGCAATAGTCGAGGCGGGAAAGGATAAGAGAGTGGATTAAAATCTTAGTTGTGTCTTGTGTAAGGAAATGTCTAATTTTAGAAAATTTTTTAAAGGTGGAAGCGGCAGGCTTTAGCCAAGGACTGAATGTGAGGGATGAAAGAAAGGTCTGAGTCAAGTGTGACCCCAAGACAGTAGGGCATGCGGGTTAGGGGTAATGATGGAATCATCAACAGTTATAGAAAATTGGGGAGTGGAGATTTTGGAGAAAGGGGGAAAAAATAAGGAGTTCAGTTTTGGAGAGATGTAGCTTAAAGGTACACTGAACCCAACTTTCTAATTTACTCCCATTATCAATTTTTCTTCGTTCTCTTGCTATCATTATTTGAAAAAGAAGGCATCTAAGCTTTTTTTTGGTTTCAGTACTCTGGACAGCACTTTTTTATTGGTGGATGAATTTATCCACCAATCAGCAAGGACAACCCAGGTTGTTCACCAAAAATGGGCCGGCATCTAAACTTACATTCTTGCATTTCAAATAAAGATACCAAGAGAATGAAGAAAATTTGATAATAGGAGTAAATTAGAAAGTTGCTTAAAATTCCATTCTCAATCTGAATCACGAAAGAAAATTTTTGGGTACAGTGTCCCTTTAAGGTAGTGAGAGGACATCCAAAATGAGATATGAGAAAGACAGTTAGTGACACAGATTAGTAAGGAAGGAGGTAGGTCTGGTGCAGAGAGATATATTTGGGTGTCATCGGCATACAAATGGTATTAAAACCCGTGGGACTTTTATTAAGGAACCAAATGATGACGTGTAGATTGAAAAGAGAAGGGGACTGAGGGCAGAGCCTTGAGGTACCCTAACAAAAAGTGGTAACGGGGCAGAGGATGTTCCAGAGAAGACTACACTAAAGGTACAGTTAGATAGATCGGAAGAGAACCACAAGAGAGTTGTGTCGCAGGTGCCGAAGGATTAAAGGGTTTGGAGCAGAAGAGGGTGCTCAACAGTATCAAAGGCTGCAGACAGATCAAGGAGGATAAGCAGAGAGAAGCGGCCTTTGGATTTTGCTTTAAGTGGGTCGTTGGTAACCTTGACAATTGCTGTCTCTGTGGAGTGATGGGGATGAAATCTAGATTGCAGTGGGTCAAAAAGAGTTTAGTGTAAGGAAATGAGATGGATGTTCATATACTAGCTTTTCGAGGATCTTTGAGGCAAGAGGGAGTAGGGAAATAGGATGGTAGTTGAATGGGGAGGTTGATTGAGAGAAGGGTTTTTTGAGGATAGGTGTGACCAGTGCATGTTTTAGAGATGTGGGAAATATACCAGTGCTGAGGATGTGTGTGAGTATAGGGGTAAGGGCAGAAGATAGGGAGGGTGGAAGGACAGTATAAGGGCAGAAATTTGATATATAATGATTTTTCTCTGTGCCAATAACTGGTATAGAATTAAACTATATATGTCGGATTTAGCCCGTGGAGGAGCACACAAACATATTTCTTACAAATGTCTACTGCACCTATAAGCCAATGAGTATTAAAAGTTGTCAGGACAAGTGCATTATCAGGAAGTACAAATTTGATACTGCTGTATTAAGACACAATATAAATATAAACAGATTTACTTCACATTTTTTCAGCAACAAAAGAAAATAAAAACCTTAAAATGTAACTTTTTTTATACAGAAGATAAAAAAATGACTACAATGACCCTTTAAATATTATATATAAAAATGTTTGTTGCAGCACTATATTGGGTTTATATTGAACTATTTTCCTAACTAATAGAAATGTCTGAATGGGTTTAAAAATAACCGCCATCTCTGAGAAGAATTGCTTTTTACTGATGAGTAATTGCAATGAAAGCATAGTATGGAGCTAAAATAGCTGTCCTTTCATTCCCACACGGCCCTTGCTAGCACGCTCATTTCTAGCTTCTGTAATACAGCTATGACAGGAAATAGATGCTTAGCAGACAAGCAAAACATTGACTTGCACAATAGTCAGGGGTTGGGGGGATGGTTAACTTCCTTTCTAAGATTTCTAAAGCAGTAGTACCAAGCCTTAGAAAAGCATCTAAGGGTGTGTGACTAATCCCTTGACTGCCAGAGAGTTGGAACCCATTGCATGTCTGTCAACCTCGAACTGCCTGATCAATGACCCCATACCCAAAACAGCAGGCACATAACAGTCTAATAAATGACACGGCACAGACATACAACAAACTACACAGCATATTTAAATAGAACACACAAAAACAAACTAGTAAAATGTTTTCATTGTTTATTTTGTCCCATTTTTCTGTAACTTAGGTCTGAAAATGTAGGTTTTCCATTTTTGAGAATTGGAAGTGCACACTGCAGATTTCACAAGCCTAACCCTGCTATATATCTATAGCTAAAAGGCCTCAACAGAGGTGATAAAACACTGCCCAACAATGTACGTTTTGCTTAAAAAATGATTGGGTAGCCTGGTCTACTCTAGTTTGGATTAGGTCCTACAAATCAGACAAGTTATGGGGAGAAGACAGGATGTCAACGCATTTGGAAAGTTTTTGTACTTGGCTGCTTTGCTAATTTATGCAACACTATAGAAAAGTCTTGTAAAGACAGGGTTTTTAGGGACCCTTTAAAGGGAAACTAAAACCAAATGTTTTCTTTAAAGGGACAGTTCACCTAAAAATGTTCAACTATTTAAATTGTTCCCAATGATTCATTTTTACCTGCTTAAAGGGACAGTTAACCCAAAAATTACTGTTACTTATTTAGATTAGTTAATTAACAATCTTTACATCAAACTCTAGCCCAATTTTCATCTAAATAAACTTTGGCAGAAAATACACTTACTAGATCTCATTTAGCGGTTTTGAAATGGCCACCTGACTCCTTCTCTGACGTCTCCTAAAAGCTTGAACTGCAGCACTAGTACAGGATCCTCTCGTCCCTGCGCGCTCCTTTCATGCAGTTCCTTTCATCAATCTCATGGCTGACTGATATGACAAAGATCCCACAATCTAATACTTTATAGAGGGGAGAAAGAGTTGTCTCATACACCAAAGTGATCTTCACCCCATCTAACCATGTCAAACCAGATAGATCCTACTCAGACATCCCTGGGCAACTAACCAACCTGCTAAAATTCGCTTGACACGCTCAAGCCTGGAAAGCCGATGCGTGTCAGCGAATTTTAGCAGGTTGGTTAGTTGCCCAGGGATGTCTGAGTAGGATCCATCTGGTTTGACATGGTTAGATGGGGTGAAGATCAATTTGGTGTATGAGACAGTCCGGGAGTCCCCACCCCGATCTCCCACACAGGCACGGTTCCAGTTGATCTCCCATCTAGTAGTGGATACTCCTGAGCTGCGTTGGTTGATGTTATCGACCGCTTCCTGGCCACTTGAACGGCAACGTTATCATAGAGAGTGTAGACCTTCTTCTTAGGTCTTGCCATACAGTATGTCGGTTGTAAAGCAAGCGGTAAAAGCCTCTGTGTGTGTGTGTAGGCACCATTGGAAAGCCAGCAACCTCAGGCTTGTCTTGTGCAGGAGCACTCTGTCATCTTTATACCCGGGGATTAGTCGGAACAGAGTGACTGTCAGACTGGGTGACTGGGAGCCATGATGGTGCCAGTGCACAGCCCGGGTAGCCCGGAGTCAGCAAGCATGTTCAAGAGCAGAAGTCTAGCGTAAGCTCTCTCTTAACATCCGGGTTTACTAAGTATTGAAGGTGAAATCTGAATATACCCCAAGTTGTTCAGTTATATTTTACCTACTGTTATAAAAACACTTATTTTTATATTATACTTAGCAATGTTATAATCATAGGGGTCAGATATTGCAATTGTTTTTATAAAGCTCTGCAGTGTGTGCAACTCTATACACTTAGTTTTGTGCTACAACAGTGTCTACAATTATTTTTTATTACGGCAACATACATTTGCCCCTTATTGATAGTTTTTAATTTATTAAGAAGCATCTTGTAGATATAGCTCTCTTTCTCCCTCCCCTCTATACAGTATTAGATTGTGGGATCTTTGCCATATCAGTCAGCCATGAGATTGATGAAAGGAACTGCATGAAAGGAGCGCGCAGGGACGAGAGGATCCTGTTCTAGTGCTGCAGTTCAAGCTTTTGGGAGACGTCAGAGGAGGAGGAGTCAGGTGGCCATTTCAAAACAGCTAGATGAGATCTAGTAAGTGTATTTTCTGCCAAAGTTTATTTAGATGAAAATTGGGCTAGAGTTTGATGTAAAGATTGTTAATTAACTAATCTAAATAAGTAACAGTAATTTTGGGTTGACTGTCCCTTTAAGTGTGTTAAATTGTTTACAAGTAACTCCTTTACCCCTATTTTGGCATTTGAAATAGCTAATTTAGCTTGTGGTTTGCCAACCTATACTGAAAGTTTTGATACTGGAGTCTCAGCTATTGAATAGCCTAATTAAACACAGCCAGCAGAAGAAATTACACTCTCAGAGGGGTGCAGGATAGCCAAGTAATAAAATGATAATTTTCCATTGTTCTCTCTATGTATTGAGCTTTAGGTTTCCAGACAAATATAAGATAAGGAAGCAAATGTGTGTACACAAATGTGGTTTAAAAGCACAAAACCAGCTACTTCATATACACAAATAAACCTGAAAATGCAATTTATCATACATTTTATACTCTGCAGCTGCTATAACAAGTCATTGAAAATACATTTTTTTTTGTTTTCCCATTGCATATAAAAAAGTTATATGTATACCCTTTATAGGGTATAGACCTGATAAAAAAAAACTATATTGCTGAGAAACGCGTTGCGGATCTGCTTTGCTGTCTGAGGGTTACAAAATACTGTACCCCCTAGGTTTTTACCATGTTGATTGATTTTAATAAATGTTTTTAATATTCTAATTGCTGCACAAATGATTAATACCTTTCTACAAGCCAGACAGATAGCTCAGCATGCTAAGGCACTATGGCTGAGCTCTGTAGCAACCTAAGGGTTGCAGGTTTGATCCACGGCGAGGTCCACTCAGCCTTTCATCCTTCCGAGGTCGATAAAATGAGCAGCGCCTTCAGACCCTTACGGGTGATTATCCGCGCTTTACAAGTACCCAATACATACATACAATCCAGAAGAGCATTAGGTGGTTCAACCTCACCAGAGGTTAGTGAGCTGCACCTATAGGCACATTGGAGAGCCGTTAGACTTGTAAGGACAACGGCATTTATGTGCTCACACATCAAGTTTGGCTGGTGACTTTGTTACACTAGTAAGCGCCTTCTGTCTTTTTTTGTATTTACAGAGTGGAGGTTGATTTCATTTATTCAAAGAAACCAAGTCCTCGCACACCAAAAGGAAGTAGATCAGGGTAAGGAATCAAAGCCGCCACTCTGTGCTTAAGAATAAAAGCTTCTTTATTGAAAATCACTAAAAGGCAAATCTTGCCGTCAGGAGCAATAGGTCAAACGCGTTTCGTAGGTATTAACTTTATCAATGACCCTTTATCATTTATTGTTGAAAGAGCTGCTGGTGTTTTGGAATATCCACATACATAAATATTTGAAATGTTATTATTGTGGGACTTTTTTTTTGTCACTGTTATATTTATTCTGTTTCTCTCCTTTAAGATTATATAGTGTCCCCCCCATATTGTGCCACACCATAAATAAAATTTACTTAAAGGGAGAGCATACATCAGTTTTGTATGTAATAGACACTACTATAAAAAAAGAATATGCACAGACACTGATCTAAAATTCCAGTATAAAACCTTTTAAAAACTTTAGAAGCTCCCAGTTTAGCATTGTTGATTAGGTTAGGCTGGGACACCCAGTGAAAGGGGCTGAGAAAGCAAGGACACCTAGTAAAAGGGGCTGAGAAAGCAGGAACACCTCCCAGCATATGAAAAGATAGATAACAAAAAAAGGAGTCTGCAGAAGTCTGTGTACGAACATATACGTCTGATACTATAGGGGTTAGTTAGAAGTCTGGAAATCATCACAATGTTATTAAAAAATAAGCAAAACTATACATTGTTAATTTGTTACAAACACTCCCAGATGGGCTATATAAATGGATCATCTACAAAACCTTTATGCAAAGAAAAATCTAGTGTACAGTATGCCTTAAAAATGTTTTTTTTCCCCTATAAGTTTGTTTTTGGCAGCACTGCATAATACCTAATATATAATATGCACAAGCAAAAAAATATCCCTCTATATACAAAATCTCTTGCCTTTCTCCTCAAATATAAACAGCTCTCCAGGTTTCTTACTGGCACCTAAGTTTGATATAAAATGTAAAGCACTGCTGTAAAAGTGTTTATGTGAATATCTGTTGTTGCAACATCAGATTTCCAAAGTTTAAAAAAAAAAAAAAAATGAAATCACTGAAAGCAATTTTGGTTTCCAGAATAAACATTGGATTATTTTCTGGAAAACATCCCAGCGCTATTTCCTTTTTTTCTAAGTTTTTTGTTTTGTTTTTTGCTTTAGGAATAAAAACATACAGCAGTGTAATTACTATTACAAAACAAGATGTAAATAAAAGTTATTTGGCTTTGTATATTTAAAAATAGCTAATTTAAAAGAAACAAAATTCAAATTTTTCCTTTCATGATTAAAATAAACATATTTAAAGGGACACTGAACCCAATTTTTCTAATTCTAATTTACTCCTATTATCTTTTTTCTTCATTCTCTTGCTATCTTTATTTGAAGAGCAAGAATGTAAGTTTAGAAGCCGGACAATTTTTTGTTCACAACCTGGGTTGTCCTTGCTGATTGGACAGCACCAATATTCAAGAGATGTCCAGTGTTCTGAACCAAAAATTGTCTGGCTCGTTAGCTTCGATGCCTTCTTTTTCAAATAAAGATGGCAAGAGAATGAAGAAAAACTGATAATAGGAGTAAATTAGAAAGTTGCTTGAAATTGCATGCTCTATCTTAATCACGAAAGAAAAAATTTGGGTTTAGTGTCCCTTTAAAAAAAATTTAGATTTTTTTCTTTATTATATTTATAAAGTTTGCTTCATTTTCTTCGTATCCTTTATTGAAGTAGCAGAAATACACTATTGGGAGCCAGCTGAGCACATCAGTAAGCCAATGACAACGGATAAATGTGCGCTCCCAGCTACTTAGCCTAGCTATGTATACTTGTCAACAAAGGATATCAAGAGAACTAAGGACAAAGAAATAAAAGTTGTTTAAATTTGTATGCTTTACATGAATAACAAAAGAAAAATCTGGGTTTCATTTCCCTTTAAAAGATTTGACTCAAACACATCCTAAAATTAAATACATATTAAATACTTGAAATAGAAAATATTTGTATGATCTAGAAGCAAGGGCTACAGAAAATTAAAAATTGTAATCTTAAAAGGGACAGTAAACACCTTGTAATTACAAGACATTTCTGCTGTGTTGCTATAGAATAACATATCAGCCAAGTCTAAGCGTTTTTAAATCAAATTAAAATTGAGCTTGCTGCAGCTGTTTTTCAAAAGCCAAACTCCACCAATCACTACTTGCCTTATTTAAGGAGCAAATCTTTGCTTCAGTTTTAATAACTCAATGTTAGTATAAAATGAATTGTTTTCAAGTTGTTATATAATAAAGCAAAATGGGGAAATTAATGTTGCCTAAAGAAGTCAGAAGGGTGCATTTCAAGTTCTGAGAATTAGAAAATCCACAAATTTCAGAGCTAAAACAATAAAAAGGGGGACAAAATAAATAATGAATATATAGGGCAAGGTTGTTTCATTACACATATACTAAACATTAATATATTATATATATATATATATATATATATATATATATATATATATATATATATATATATATATATATATGTGTGTGTGTGTGTGTGTGTTTACTGTCCTTTAAACCATTATAGTGCCATTATGTGTTTAAAAGAAATAGTAATCTACCAAAAGGTAACAAGGAAAAGAAAATCTACACAACAATCTTAAGGGAACACTTTTTTTTTTTTGCAACACTGAAATGTGCTTTAAAAGGTACAGTGTACAATAAATGTTTCCCCCTTAAAGGGACAGACAAGTCCAAAAAAAAACTTTCATGATTTAAATAGGGAATGTAATTTTAAACAACTTCCCAATTTACTTTTATCACCAATTTTGCTTTCTTCTCTTTGTATTCTTAGTTGAAAGCTAAAACTAGGAGGTTCATATGCTAATTTCTTAGACCTTGAAGACTCTAATCTGAATGCATTTTGACCACTAGAGGGCATTAGTTCATGCGTTTCATATAGATAACATTGAGCTCATGCACGTGAAGTAACCTAGGAGTGAGCACTGATTGGCTAAAATGCAAGTCTTGTCAAAAGAACTGAAATAAGGGGGCAGTCAGTAGAAGCTTAGATACAAGGTAATTAAAGAGGTAAAACGTGTATTAATATAACAGAGTTGGTTATGCAAAACTGGGGAATGGGTAATAAAGGGATTATCTTTCTTTTTAAACAACAAAAATTCTGGTGTTGACTGTCCCTTTAAATGAATTCACATTTATCCATTTATCTGCTGTAGTGTATTCAATAGTTACAAATAACTAATTTACCTTAATTGTGGTATTTTGAAAAGCTGATTTTGCCAGTGGTAACCATTTGTAAACATAACCAGCAGAAGAAATGACTCTCCCAGAGGGAGGGAGGAGAGATAAGCAATAAAATGTTAACTGTCAATTGTTCTAAGTATTGGGCTTTGGTTTGCTGCCAGAGATAATGTGTGTGTGTGTGTGTGTTTGTGTTTTAATGGGTTGTGGATTCAAAATACAAAACCAGCTATTTCATATACAAAAAACCTAAAGAAGCAGTTTCTCGTACACTTTATACTCTGCAGCTGGTATAACAAGTAACTGGAAACACAATAAGGGAAAAATAATTTTACAGTGCAGAGCTTTTAATAAAATGTATGATGCCCTGTACCAGTCTGGGACAACAACTCTCCCTCTATTAATATCTTTACAACCCCTTTAACACTTGCTCTCTAGTCTTTAAGCAACACATTTTTTTCCCTATGAAGAAGCGGGCAGTAGAAGCTAGATGTGAATTTGTGTTACATACAAATACTAAATACGGCCGTCGGCAGCTGCATTTGGCTAACAGTTCCGTGCACCACCACCTGGATAACATGTGGTCCTCATTCGTGCTAAATACATTGTGCAAATGACCACCACGTGTCGTCCTTCGTGCTAAATACATTGTGCAAATGACCACCACGTGTCATCCTTCGTGCTAAATACATTGTGCAAATGACCACCACGTGTCGTCCTTCGTGCTAAATACATTGTGCAAATGACCACTACGTGTCGTCCTTCGTGCTAAATACATTGTGCAAATGACCACCACGTGTCGTCCTTCGTGCTAAATACATTGTGCAAATGACCACTACGTGTCGTCCTTCGTGCTAAATACATTGTGCAAATGACCACCACGTGTCGTCCTTCGTGCTAAATACATTGTGCAAATGACCACCACGTGTCATCCTTCGTGCTAAATACATTGTGCAAATGACCACCACGTGTCGTCCTTTGTGCTAAATACATTGTGCAAATGACCACTACGTGTCGTCCTTCGTGCTAAATACATTGTGCAAATGACCACCACGTGTCGTCCTTCGTGCTAAATACATTGTGCAAATGACCACTACGTGTCGTCCTTCGTGCTAAATACATTGTGCAAATGACCACCACAAGTTGTCCTTCGTGCTAAATACATTGTGCAAATGACCACCACGTGTCGTCCTTCGTGCTAAATACATTGTGCAAATGACCACCACGTGTCGTCCTTCGTGCTAAATACATTGTGCAAATGACCACCACGTGTCGTCCTTCGTGCTAAATACATTGTGCAAATGACCACCACGTGTCGTCCTTCGTGCTAAATACATTGTGCAAATGACCACCACGTGTCGTCCTTTGTGCTAAATACATTGTGCAAATGACCACCACGTGTCGTCCTTCGTGCTAAATACATTGTGCAAATGACCACCACGTGTCGTCCTTCGTGCTAAATACATTGTGCAAATGACCACCACGTGTCCTCATTCATACTAAATACATTGTGCCAATGTCCACCACGTGTCCTCATTCGTGCAAAATACATTCTGCTAATGACCACCATGTGTCGTCCTTCGTGCTAAATACATTGTGCCAATGTCCACCATGTGTCCTCATTTGTGCGAAATACATTGTGCCAATGTCCACGTGTCCTCATTTGTGCTAAATACATTGTGCTAATGACAACCACATGTCCTTATTCTTACTAAATACATGATTGTGTTAATGACCACCACGTGTCCTCATTTGCGTGAAATATATTCTGCTAATGACCACCACGTGTCCTCATTTGTGCGAAATATATTCTGCTAATGACCACCACGTGTCCTCATTCGTACTAAATACATTGTGCCAATGACCACCACGTGTCCTCATTCGTACTAAATACATTGTGCCAATGTCCTCATTTGTGCTAAATACATTCTGCTAATGACCACCACGTGTCCTCATTTGTGCTAAATACATTGTGCTAATGACCCCCACGTGTCCTTATTCTTACTAAATACATTGTGCAAATGTCCACCACGTGTCCTCATTCGTGCTAAATACATAGTGCAAATGTCCACCACGTGTCCTCATTTGTGCAAATTACCACCACTTGTCCTCATTTGTGCTAAATACATTGTGCAAATGTCCACCACGTGTCCTCATTTGTGCAAATTACCACCACTTGTCCTCATTTGTGCTAAATACATTGTGCAAATGTCCACCGCATGCCCTCATTTGTGCAAATTACCACCACTTGTCCTCATTCGTGCTAAATACATTGTGCAAATGTCCACCACGTGTCCTCATTTGTGCAAATTACCACCACTTGTCCTCATTCATGCTAAATACATTGTGCAAATGTCCACCACGTGTCCTCATTTGTGCAAATTACCACCACTTGTCCTCATTCATGCTAAATACATTGTGCAAATGACTACCACGTGTCCTCATTCATGACAATTGTGAAGTTTTCAGTTTTCCTGTGATCTACTGATCAGAGCTTCTGGTACAGAACTATTTACCTTCTGAGCACACCTGCTAGCCTCAGGCCAACATGTGTGTCTAAATGTTTTTTTTTTCCAAGAATATATTCTGCATCACACAATAGTATCCTTAAATAACTTGGACTGAATCAGCCTTCATATAATTCAGTAAAAACAATGCACAATATGTGGAGTCTAACATTTTCTTAAATATGAAAATAGATCACACTAACAAACCCAAAAGTAGGGTCCAGTGTACTGTAAAATTGTTTTAAATGTGTTTACAATGACTAGTTATACCACCAGCAGATTTTTAAAATGTATGAGAAATTACTCAATTAGGTATATTTGTGTATATTAAACAGCTATCACTGCTAATTAAACCAGTCTAATCAAATGGGCTAAGCTTCCAGGGAGAGCAGACCTCATTAGGTTATCTCTCTATATTTACACAAAATCCTCGGTTTTATCTCTATACACAATAAGACCAATACTTTGTGAGAACAATGGAAAATTAATAATTTTATTATCTCCATGTCCCATCACCCACTGGTATTGTAATTTCTTCTAAACCTTCTTGCTTATATAGCTTATCTATATCCATCTATCCAGTACTTAGAGACATTAAACACTTTGAGATGGTACTATATAATATATATATATATATATATATATATATATATATATATATATATATATATATGTACTGATATACTGGTACCATATACTATGGTACAGAGATATATATATATATATTATATATATATATATTATATATATATATATATATATATATATTATATATATATCTTCGCAATATACTTATTATTTATTTTGTCCCCTTTTCCTGTAATTCCATTCTGAAATTGTGAGCTTTGCAGTTTCTGTTGGAAGTGCACAACATTATTATATTCCACACAGCCATTGGCTGCACACTCTAGTGACCTATTAATAACTGTTCCTAATTGGCCACAGCAGAGAAGGTAACCTAAGTTACAACATGGCAGCTTCCATTGTTTTATAGACAATAAAACTTTACACTTATTTTGTCAATATTTTAACAGCCAATTAAACTTTAAAAAAATACATCTACGTGTTATTCTCAGACTCATCTTTTCATTGAATGCATCATTCTATCTGGCATTTGTTAAGTGTTTAATTTCCCTTTAAAGAGTCAGTAAACATCTTGTAATTACAAGATAATTCTATTGTGCCGCTATAGAATAACATTTCAGCCAAGTCCCAAATTTTTTAACTCAAATTATTTTTACTGCAACTGATATTCTCGAAATAAACTCCACCCACTATTTGCCTTATTTGGAGGTGCCAATCTGGGCTTTAGTCTGCAGACAACAAGGCTAAGCACAGTATTATTAGTATAAAATGCATTGGTTTTGCAGTTATCAGTTAAAGCCAATGAGAATTAAATGTAATAGGCTTTGAGATGTCAGCAGGATGCGTTTCCAGCTCTTAGAATTACAAAAAACATAATTTATGCTTACCTGATAAATTCCTTTCTTCTGTAGTGTGATCAGTCCACGGGTCATCATTACTTCTGGGATATTAACTGCTCCCCTACAGGAAGTGCAAGAGGATTCACCCAGCAGAGCTGCATATAGCTCCTCCCCTCTACGTCACTCCCAGTCATTCGACCAAGGACCAACGAGAAAGGAAAAGCCAAGGGTGAAGTGGTGACTGGAGTATAAATTAAAAAATATTTACCTGCCTTAAAAACAGGGCGGGCCGTGGACTGATCACACTACAGAAGAAAGGAATTTATCAGGTAAGCATAAATTATGTTTTCTTCTGTTAAGTGTGATCAGTCCACGGGTCATCATTACTTCTGGGATACCAATACCAAAGCAAAAGTACACGGATGACGGGAGGGATAGGCAGACTCTTTATACAGAAGGAACCACTGCCTGAAGAACCTTTCTCCCAAAAATAGCCTCCGATGAAGCAAAGGTGTCAAATTTGTAAAATTTGGAAAAAGTATGAAGCGAAGACCAAGTTGCAGCCTTGCAAATCTGTTCAACAGAGGCCTCATTCTTGAAGGCCCAAGTGGAAGCCACAGCTCTAGTAGAATGAGCTGTAATTCTTTCAGGGGGCTGCTGTCCAGCAGTCTCATAAGCTAAACGAATTATGCTACGAAGCCAAAAAGAAAGAGAGGTAGCGGAAGCTTTTTGACCTCTCCTCTGCCCAGAGTAAATAACAAACAGAGAAGACGTTTGTCGGAATTCCTTAGTTGCCTGCAAGTAAAATTTTAGAGCCCGGACTACATCCAGGTTGTGCAGTAGACGTTCCTTCTTTGAAGAAGGATTTGGGCATAAAGAAGGAACAACAATCTCTTGATTGATATTCCTGTTAGTAACTACCTTAGGTAAGAACCCAGGTTTAGTACGCAGGACTACCTTATCCGAATGAAAAATCAAATAAGGAGAATCACAATGTAAGGCTGATAATTCAGAGACTCTTCGAGCCGAGGAAATAGCCATTAAAAATAGAACTTTCCAAGATAACAACTTTATATCAATGGAATGAAGGGGTTCAAACGGAACGCCCTGTAAAACATTAAGAACAAGGTTTAAACTCCATGGTGGAGCAACAGTTTTAAACACAGGCTTAATCCTGGCCAAAGCCTGACAAAAAGCCTGGACGTCAGGAACTTCTGACAGACGTTTGTGTAACAGAATGGACAGAGCTGAGATCTGTCTCTTTAATGAACTAGCAGAAAAACCCTTTTCTAAACCTTCTTGTAGACAAGACAATATCCTAGGAATCCTAACCTTACTCCAAGAGTAACCTTTGGATTCACACCAATGTAGGTATTTACGCCATATCTTATGGTAAATCTTTCTGGTAACAGGTTTCCTAGTCTGTATTAAGGTACTAATAACTGACTCAGAAAACCCACGTCTTGATAAAATTAAGCGTTCAATTTCCAAGCAGTCAGCTTCAGAGAAGTTAGATTTTGATGTTTGAAGGGACCCTGTATCAGAAGGTCCTGTTTCAGAGGTAGAGACCAAGGCGGACAGGATGACATGTCCACCAGGTCTGCATACCAAGTCCTGCGTGGCCACGCAGGTGCTATTAGAATCACTGATGCTCTCTCTTGTTTGATTCTGGCTATCAATCGAGGAAGCAACGGGAAGGGTGGAAACACGTAAGCCATCCTGAAGTCCCAAGGTGCTGTCAGAGCATCTATCAGGACTGCTCCTGGATCCCTGGATCTGGACCCGTAACGAGGAAGCTTGGCGTTCTGTCGAGACGCCATGAGATCTATCTCTGGTTTGCCCCAACGTCGAAGTATTTGGGCAAAGACCTCCGGATGAAGTTCCCACTCCCCCGGATGAAAAGTCTGACGACTTAAGAAATCCGCCTCCCAGTTCTCCACTCCCGGGATGTGGATTGCTGACAGGTGGCAAGAGTGAGACTCTGCCCAGCGAATTATCTTTGATACTTCCATCATAGCTAGGGAGCTTCTTGTCCCTCCCTGATGGTTGATGTAAGCTACAGTCGTGATGTTGTCCGACTGAAACCTGATGAACCCCCGAGTTGTCAACTGGGGCCAAGCCAGGAGGGCATTGAGAACTGCTCTCAATTCCAGAATGTTTATTGGCAGGAGACTCTCCTCCTGACTCCATAGTCCCTGAGCCTTCAGGGAATTCCAGACGGCACCCCAACCTAGAAGGCTGGCGTCTGTTGTTACAATTGTCCAGTCTGGTCTGCTGAATGGCATCCCCCTGGACAGGTGTGGCAGAGAAAGCCACCATAGAAGAGAATTTCTGGTCTCTTGATCCAGATTCAGAGAAGGGGATAAGTCTGAGTAATCCCCATTCCACTGACCTAGCATGCACAGTTGCAGTGGTCTGAGGTGTAAGCGTGCAAAGGGTACTATGTCCATTGCCGCTACCATTAAGCCGATTACCTCCATACATTGAGCCACTGACGGGTGTTGAATGGAATGAAGAGTGCGGCAAGCACTTTGAAGTCTTGATAGCCTGTCCTCTGTCAGGTAAATCTTCATTTCTACAGAATCTATAAGAGTCCCCAGGAAGGGAACTCTTGTGAGTGGAACGAGTGAACTTTTCTTTTCGTTCACCTTCCATCCATGTGACCTTAGAAATGCCAGCACTAACTCTGTATGAGATTTGGCAGTTTGAAAGCTTGAAGCTTGTATCAGAATGTCGTCTAGGTATGGAGCTACCGAGATTCCCCGCGGTCTTAGTACCGCCAGAAGAGCACCCAGAACCTTTGTGAAGATTCTTGGCGCTGTAGCCAATCCGAATGGAAGAGCCACAAACTGGTAATGCCTGTCTAGGAAGGCAAACCTTAGGTACCGGTAATGATCTTTGTGAATCGGTATGTGCAGGTAAGCATCTTTTAAATCTACAGTGGTCATGTACTGACCCTCTTGGATCATAGGTAAAATTGTCCGAATAGTCTCCATCTTGAACGATGGAACTCTTAGGAATTTGTTTAGGATCTTTAAGTCCAGGATTGGTCTGAAAGTTCCCTCTTTTTTGGGAACCACAAACAGATTTGAGTAAAACCCCTGTCCCTGTTCCGATCGTGGAACTGGATGGATTACTCCCATTAACAAGAGCTCTTGTACGCAGCGTAGAAAAGCCTCTTTCTTTGTCTGGATTGTTGACAATCTTGACAGATGAAATCTCTCTCTTGGAGGAGAGTATTTGAAGTCCAGAAGGTATCCCTGAGATATTATCTCTAGCGCCCAGGGATCCTGAACATCTCTTGCCCAAGCCTGGGCGAAGAGAGAAAGTCTGCCCCCCACTAGATCCGATCCCGGATCGGGGGCCCTCAATTCATGCTGTTTTGGGGGCAGCAGCAGGTTTCCTAGTCTGCTTGCCCTTGTTCCAGGACTGGTTAGGTTTCCAGCCTTGTCTGTAGCGAGCAACAGCTCCTTCCTGTTTTGGTGCAGAGGAAGTTGATGCTGCTCCTGCTTTGAAATTACGAAAGGAACGAAAACTAGACTGTCTAGTCTTGGCTTTGGCTTTGTCCTGAGGCAGGGCATGGCCTTTACCTCCTGTAATGTCAGCGATAATCTCTTTCAACCCGGGCCCGAATAAGGTCTGCCCTTTGAAAGGTATATTAAGCAATTTAGACTTAGAAGTAACATCAGCTGACCAGGATTTTAGCCACAGCGCCCTGCGTGCCTGAATGGCGAATCCTGAATTCTTCGCTGTAAGTTTAGTAAGATGTACTACGGCCTCCGAAATGAATGAATTAGCTAGTTTAAGGACTCTAAGCCTGTCCGTAATGTCGTCCAGAGTAGCTGAACCAATGTTCTCTTCCAGAGACTCAATCCAGAATGCCGCTGCAGCCGTGATCGGCGCAATGCATGCAAGGGGTTGCAATATAAAACCTTGTTGAACAAACATTTTCTTAAGGTAACCCTCTAACTTTTTATCCATTGGATCTGAAAAAGCACAGCTATCCTCCACCGGGATAGTGGTACGCTTAGCTAAAGTAGAAACTGCTCCCTCCACCTTAGGGACCGTTTGCCATAAGTCCCTTGTGGTGGCGTCTATTGGAAACATTTTTCTAAATATCGGAGGGGGTGAGAACGGCACACCGGGTCTATCCCACTCCTTAGTAACAATTTCAGTAAGTCTCTTAGGTATAGGAAAAACCTCAGTACTCGTCGGTACCGCAAAATATTTATCCAACCTACACATTTTCTCTGGTATTGCAACTGTGTTACAATCATTCAGAGCCGCTAACACCTCCCCTAGTAATACACGGAGGTTTTCCAGTTTAAATTTAAAATTTGAAATATCTGAATCCAGTCTGTTTGGATCAGAACCGTCACCCACAGAATGAAGTTCTCCGTCCTCATGTTCTGCCACCTGTGACGCAGTGTCTGACATGGCCCTAATATTATCAGCGCACTCTGTTCTCACCCCAGAGTGATCACGCTTACCTTTTAGTTCTGGTAATTTAGCCAAAACTTCAGTCATAACAGTAGCCATATCCTGTAATGTGATTTGTAATGGCCGCCCAGCTGTACTCGGCGCTACAATATCACGCACCTCCCTCTGAGCGGGAGATGTAGGTACTGACACGTGAGGCGAGTTAGTCGGCATAACTCTCCCCTCGTTGTTTGGTGAAATTTGTTCAATTTGTACAGATTGATTTTTATTTAAAGTAGCATCAATACAGTTAGTACATAAATTTCTATTGGGCTCCACTTTGGCATTGCAACAAATGACACAGGTATCATCTTCTGAATCAGACATGTTTAACACACTAGCAAATAAACTTGCAACTTGGAAATACAATTCAAATAGAATAATATTAAAACGTACTGTGCCTTTAAGAAGCACAGAAGATCTATGACAGTTAAAAATTAATAAATTGAAACAGTTATAGCCTCAATCCTTGTAAACAACACAACTTTAGCAAAGGTTTAATCCCATTAGCAAAGATAACAATTTCTGAAAGCAGGAAACAAATTACAGAATAAAAGTTTTTATTTCAGTCAAACTATAATTCTCACAGCTCTGCTGAGAGAAATTACCTCCCTCAAAATAAGTTTTGAAGACCCCTGAGCTCTGTAGAGATGAACCAGATCATGCAGGGAATACGAGTTGCTGACTGAAATATTTGATGCATAGTAAAAGCGCCCCTCCCCCACACACACAGCAGTGAGGGAGAACAGAAACTGACAGAAAAAACAGATTTAAGCAACTGCCAAGTGGAAAAATGGTGCCCAAACATTTATTCACTCAGTACCTCAGCAAATGAAAACGATTTTACATTCCAGCAAAAACGTTAAACATAATCTCTAGTTATTAAACAGCTTTATGTCTTTCTTACAGTGTAATTCTAGTGAAGTACCATTCTCCCAGAATACTGAAGTGTAAAGTATACATACATGACATTATATCGGTATGGCAGGATTTTCTCATCAATTCCATTGTCAGAAAATAAAAACTGCTACATACCTCTATGCAGATTCATCTGCTCGCTGTCCCCTGATCTGAAGTTTACCTCACTCCTCAGATGGCCGAGAACAGCAATATGATCTTAACTACTCCGGCTAAAATCATAGCAAAACTCTGGTAGATTCTTCCTCAAACTCTGCCAGAGAGGTAATAACACACTCCGGTGCTATTTTAAAATAACAAACTTTTGATTGAAGATATAAAACTAAGTATAATCACCATAGTCCTCTCACACGACCTATCTAGTTGCTGGGTGCAAGAGAATGACTGGGAGTGACGTAGAGGGGAGGAGCTATATGCAGCTCTGCTGGGTGAATCCTCTTGCACTTCCTGTAGGGGAGCAGTTAATATCCCAGAAGTAATGATGACCCGTGGACTGATCACACTTAACAGAAGAAAACAAAATTATCATAGCTAAATTAAACAAAAGGGGGCAAAACAACCAAAAAAAACTATATTGCAAAGTTATTTTATTATACATAACTAAAATCCCTTTAAAGTACTGAAATATTCAAGACACTCCAGCAGGTAACATGGATCATTGGGAACCTATTAAAGAGGAACAACAGTACACTGTCCCTTTAATACATGTGGCCAAGTACCACACACATAAAAAACTATATAGTACTGCTGAGGATTCCATTGCTTGTTGCTCCTACATTATGATCATGTCATACACAAAGGCACAAGGTATAGGAAAGAGGAGACAACAGGTCTACCTCTGCCCTGGGCACAACCTACTGCTCAGCAACAGATCAATGAGTTATCACCTTGGCTTGTGAATGGAGCTCAATGTGCAAATCAACAAGATTAGTCTCTTCCAAGCCACCTCTGGATCTCAGAATCTGACAGCAATTTTGCCCCAATCTTGTGTCGGAAATGTGGCAAAGAGACATCTCAACAGGGATTTCACCATCCATAATATCCACGCTTGACACTGGTTGTGGGTGAAGCCATCAATGTCAAGTAAATTTATTTTATTTTTTTCCACTATAAGGGTTAGAACCACAGTTAGTTCCCTAGATGCCTGAGGGGGCCACAATCCATTGGATTCACGGAATACACAGAAGTTGGACCCCTTCCCCCACCCATGGCAAGGTCACCTGAGACACCTATGCACAGACATTAGTACTCCAACATTATGTCCATTTTGGCCCTAAAACATCACAACCATGATATTTCCATCTAAGCAACATTTCCTATCAGAACTATATTTTTCCTACGCACACTTTGTTAATGGTATTTCTCCTTTTTCTCTGTATTTATGGTTTTCTGGTATTTTTCCCCAACACACGTCTTCATTACCCTTTTCCCTGTACACTACCAGACCTGCTGTTTAAGTGCTAATTAAGCTCAGATTAAGAAAAAATAATAAAAATAATAATCTTTGACTGAGTCATGAAAGTGCATCCATTGTTTACATTTAAATACGCGTCAAATTTAAATTACAACTACTTTAAAATTATTAGTTATAAATTGGAAATTCAAATCAAAACCTGGAAACGCAAATTCATTTAAAATTGTAATTATACCTACTGTTGTAGTGCTCTGTTCTAAATAATAAGAATCAAATATAAAAAAATACGCAAAATGTCAGATCCTTCACTATATAAAGCAAACAAATATATGGTTCCAACAAAGCAAATAGCCTTTATCAGAAAAAAAAGGTATTTCTAGATTACATGAACGTCAGCCCTTGTTCCCATAGTTGTTTGTGAAAGATATTGTCAGTAGAAAAGAATGTACAATTTTCCTGCATACCACCATGGAAGGTTTTTTAAAGCATAAAACCCAGTTGATTTAGAAATATTTTAACCAACAAATAAGCACGTATGCATACAGATTTCTACCAAGACACTTTCATAAAAAACAAAAAATAATAGTTATACAGAAACTAGTTCCTGTATATTCAAAGATAAACTCAACAAAACTACAACCATGAAATGGACAATTTTTCAATATTTACATTGGAGAACTCACCTGTTCTATACTGCTTTTACTAACCTTAAAATCTAAACCCACAAATGCAAAAAAATAAAATATTTTTTTTTTTTTTTTTTTTTAAAAAAGCATGAAACCTTTTAAAGATAAATGTTTAAAAATTGCAAAAATGCATACATTTTTGTACAGATGGATATATATATAAAATGCATAAAATCCTGTATATATGGATATTTAAAAAATATAAAAATACATACAAAGGGATGTCTAAAAAGATTATTTTAGATAACAAAAATAAAGACCTACCAAGAAGTCTAAACGTCACTTACCACAAACACAGCATTATCCACCTCTTACAATCTGTAGATCTCAGAGTTAAAGCTGAGATAAGAATAATCACACAAAAGAGACAGAAAAATTTTTTTTAAAATAATTAAAGATTCCAAAAAGTTTTCTAAATCCAGATATATATATATAAAAAAACACTAAGATTTAAAAATAAATTCAACAATTGAGGACAATCTGCATGAAGTCTGCAGCTTTCCTCAAGAACTCTAGGAAGGATAGGATTGTTGAACTGTAATCCTCCTCTGAAACATGAAGAATTTATCTACAGTGAATAGTTTTCCTGTGGCAGGAAGGCTTTGTCGTCACAGTTGTATTAGGCCTTTGAACTGAGAAAGGTAGGGAAAAAACATTTGTAACTGGAATGAACACTAATGGAAAAATCCAAAATAAAAATCTACATGTTGCAAAACTCAGATTATAAACGGTTCCTCTTCCTCTTCAAATTTTTGTTTAAAATGAAAGCAGTATTACTTGAATGTGTATTCTGTAATCATTTTGGACTGTGGTGAGCGTTCACTGGGCTTTAAAAAAAAATAAAAAAAAAAAATGGACAAGCTTTCCCCAGGACATCCTGACTGTACACAATGGATACAGTCAACAATGGAAACAGGACCCTAGTTCAGAATATGAAATAGTTGCTTACTGACTGTGTACCAAGTGTTTCCGAAAAGAAGGAGAGATTAATTGCACTGAGAAGTATTTAGTTTAATTTTAGGGGGGGGAAAAGTATTTTTATATTAACAGAAAAGAACGCGGTTGGCAATACATTTTTTTTTTTTTTTTTTTTTTAAAGAAAACAAAATGCAGTATAAAATAGTTATAAAGTAAAGAGGATATGAAACTAGTATAAACTTGACTTATTAATTTATATATATATATATATATATATATATATATATATATATATATATATATAATTTTATTTTTTATTTTTTTATTATATTTAATCAGCGTATAAAAAAAAATAATCTAAAGCCAGAATAAAATGATAGATATTTATTTGGAAGCATAGCTTTCCAGTTAAAGAAAAATATTCCTAGATAATAATTCTGCTTTGTAAACTTAGGAAAGCATAGTTAACA
>NC_069508.1:58320191-58350191 GCF_027579735.1 Bombina bombina
AGGACCAGCCTAACAGAAACCCTATTCTTCCAACAAAACTGGGAAGGATCTCGATAACAAGACTGAGATTACTTTATCCACCCATGTCTAGAAAATTCAAAGGAGGAGACTGATGAGTCCCATAAACGAGAAGGATAGGGTCCCTAAACAGCTCAAAAACGTGTCTGAGTAAGACACAAAGGCAAGCCCGTCTGTAACGAAAGGCACAACACTCAGGTACAGTTACACCCGCAAGAAACTGCACATGCCCTCCAGTGGCCGAGGGACCTGGGGCAATCGGGTACGAGCACAATCGCAAATAAACATCTGGACTTTGTAGATGTGCATGCGCCAAAAGTATGTAAAAGTGAAAACGTGCCACAAACTCCGGGGGGGACAATCCACCCTCCGAGGAGGAAAACACATAACCTGGCTTACCCGCATGTGTAGTAGTAGTAGGGAGCGGTAGGGAACTTGCCTCCCGGAGGACAGGGCCCCCTGAGGCGGATGGCTCAGCAGTCCCTTGAATCTTCGAGCCCAAGGAACAAGGCACTCTAGGACGGCCTAAAGAACATAACTGACTGACCTGAGTCAATAGGGCCAATTTGCATTCTTCACAGCACGAAGAATCTGAAACAGAAAGTTGAACAATCTCAACATCTGCATCCTCCATAACTGGATAACGAATACCAAAGAAATGGAGAATATATATATATATGAAATGGCACCTGACACCCACAATGGCTGGGGCACTCACCACCTCCTATGAACCAGACACCAGCGGACTAGAATTCTCCGTCGCCACACAGTCAGGAAAGTGGAAATGGGAGACCAAAACGTAAACACACCCAGTCACAAGGTGAACCGTACAGTCTAAAAAAAGTGCGCCCAACCGTAAGGTCGCGTCACTTCAAAAGGCTGTTACGTTCCAAAAGCCATGAGCCCAGTTAACACTACACATAAGCAGATTGAATCACATAACAAACATGATTAAAAAAAAAAACCTGTTCAATAATCCCCCTCAGGAGATATTAACCCTTGATTCCAAGATACTAAAGGAGTCCCACTGAGACCCTGTATTTTTCATGTAAGTTCGCAGGAACAAATGAGTTACAGTACATTCATTAAGAAGTAAAATGAAACGATCTTACCGGAATCTACGTTGTGGAACTGGAACATGGCCCTTCAAGTGTGGCGAATAGTAGCCTTGCCTCCGCCATGGACTTGAGAGAAGAAAGCAGGCAGCGATGCGAAGTTAGACAACGCTGATTGCTTGTGGAGTTGTTAATGAGTCGGGATAGTTTTGCAGAAAGACTCTTCCTGCATCTTCGGACTCTAACTTTCATCCAAGCCCCCACTGAGAGACTGACAGGATTACTTAAAACTCCCGTCCCAAGTCGAAAGGCTTTGCCTCCTCCTGGTGGCCAGGTTCTTATTTCCCAAAGGTAATGAATGCAGCTGTTGACTCTTTCCATTTATGAAGAATATATATCCCTATATCTCTCTCTATATATTTCTCTCTCTATCTATCTATCTATCTATCTATATATACACACACATACACAGGCTATTTGTTCTTATTTAAAATTAAAAACATTTTAGAAGTACCTTTTTAAAAATCCTGGCCCGGCAGTAGGAACTCAATGCAACAAAAGACAGTAAAACCATCATTACTGAGATTCAAATCTTTTATTTTTTATATACACATTGCTGGGAGAAGTTCTGCCATTCTTCAGAGACAATTTTATTAGCTGCTCTTTGCTGGAGGGGTTGTGTTGCTCTATTTCTCCTTTTAAAATACCCCAAAGGTGTTCTATTAGATTCAAGTCAGATGCCAAACTTGACCAGGTCATAGTTTTCCCTTCTTTAGAAACTCTTTAGTGGTTTTGGGAGTTTGCTTTGGATCGTTATGCTGGAATATTCCTATTCTGCCAAACTTCTGGAGACTGGGAGTCATCTTGTCAGCCAGTATGTTGGTATATCCACAGGCATTTATGGTGCCATCTATAAATGTCATCTCCCCAACATCTTTTGCCCTCATGAAGACCCATATCATCACACTCCCACCTACACTGGTGTGCCTGTGCATTGACTGTAATAATCCTGGCCAGGTTCACGCCAAACATGCTTGACCCCATCTGAGCTGAACAAATTTATCTTTGTCTCATCTGACCAAAGAATGTGCTCCAAATATTCATCAGGCTTCTTTTCATGTTCTTTAGCAAAGATTCATTTTGCAGTTTTGTGCCAAAGAGCAGACAAGTGTTTTTTTTCTTGGACGCCGTCCATTGAGGTTGATGTTATGCAATGTCCTTTGCATCTTCTGAGCTGCCACAGAAATTCAGATTCTCATTGATAACCCCTAAGCCAAGCCAGAAGCACTTGGTCGTCTGTTTTTTTAGAGGTATCACATTGAGTTCCAACTGTGGGGCCAGTATTTTTAATATAATAAATCTGAACTGCTAGTTTTTAATTTTACATAAGAACAAATAGCCTACTGTTCAACTCAGGCTTAGGAGTGGCAATGCATTATTGGAAGCTAGCTGCTGATTGGTGGAAACACACATGCCTCTTGTCATTGGCTCACCAGATACGTTCAGCTAGCGCCAAGTACAGCATTGCTGCTATTGAGTTGACAAAACATTTATATACAAGAACATTTTCTTTTTGCACTTTTAATGTTCCTTTAAAATGGACAAGAAACCCCAAACGTTTCTTTCATGATTCGGGTAGAAAATACAACTTCAAACAACTTTCCATTTTACTTCAATTATCAAATTTGCTTTATTCTCTTGTTATCCATTGCTGAAGGAACAGCTTTGCACTACTGGCAGCTAGCCAGTACACATCTAGTTAGCCAATCAGCATGTAGCTCCCACAAGGGATCCCAAGAAATCAAAGCATATTTGAAAATACAAGTGAATTTAAAAATGTCTTAAAATGGCTGCTCTATCTGAATAAGCAAGTTTAATTTTGACTAGACTATCCCTTTAAAGGGATAGTCAAGTCAAAATTAAACTTTCATGATTCAGATACAGCATGCAGTTTTAAGCAACTTTCTAATTTACTCCTATTATTAATTTTCCGTCATTCTCTTATCTTTATTTGAATGTAAACTTAGAATCCGGCCCATTTTTGGTTCAGCACCGGGGTAGCACTTGCTGATTGGTGGCTACATTTAGACACCAATCAGCAAATGCTCCCCAGGTGCTAAACCAAAACTGGGCCGGCTTCTAAGCTTGCATTTCTCCCTTTTTTAAATAAAAAACAGAATTTATGCTTACCTGATAAATTACTTTCTCCAACGGTGTGTCCGGTCCACGGCGTCATCCTTACTTGTGGGATATTCTCTTCCCCAACAGGAAATGGCAAAGAGTCCCAGCAAAGCTGGTCACATGATCCCTCCTAGGCTCCGCCCACCCCAGTCATTCGACCGACGGACAGGAGGAAATATATATAGGAGAAACCATATGGTACCGTGGTGACTGTAGTTAGAGAAAATAATTCATCAGACCTGATTAAAAAACCAGGGCGGGCCGTGGACCGGACACACCGTTGGAGAAAGTAATTTATCAGGTAAGCATAAATTCTGTTTTCTCCAACATTGGTGTGTCCGGTCCACGGCGTCATCCTTACTTGTGGGAACCAATACCAAAGCTTTAGGACACGGATGAAGGGAGGGAGCAAATCAGGTCACCTAAACGGAAGGCACCACAGCTTGCAAAACCTTTCTCCCAAAAATAGCCTCCGAAGAAGCAAAAGTATCAAATTTGTAAAATTTGGCAAAAGTGTGCAGTGAAGACCAAGTCGCTGCCTTACATATCTGGTCAACAGAAGCCTCGTTCTTGAAGGCCCATGTGGAAGCCACAGCCCTAGTGGAGTGAGCTGTGATTCTTTCAGGAGGTTGCCGTCCGGCAGTCTCATAAGCCAATCGGAAAATACTTTTAAGCCAAAAGGAAAGAGAGGTAGAAGTCGCTTTTTGACCTCTCCTTTTACCAGAATAAACAACAAACAAGGAAGATGTTTGTCTGAAATCTTTAGTAGCCTCTAAATAGAACTTTAGAGCACGGACAACGTCCAAATTGTGTAACAAACGTTCCTTCTTTGAAACTGGATTCGGACACAAAGAAGGTACAACTATCTCCTGGTTAAAATTTTTGTTAGAAACAACTTTAGGAAGAAAACCAGGCTTAGTACGCAAAAACCACCTTATCTGCATGGAAAACCAGATAGGGCGGAGAACACTGCAGAGCAGATAACTCTGAAACTCTTCTAGCAGAAGAAATTGCAACTAAAAACAAAACTTTCCAAGATAGTAACTTAATATCTATGGAATGTAAAGGTTCAAACGGAACCCCTTGAAGAACTGAAAGAACTAGATTTAGACTCCAGGGAGGAGTCAAAGGTCTGTAAACAGGCTTGATCCTAACCAGAGCCTGAACAAAAGCTTGAACATCTGGCACAGCTGCCAGTCTTTTGTGTAGTAAGACAGATAAAGCAGAGATCTGTCCCTTTAGAGAACTTGCAGATAATCCTTTCTCCAAACCTTCTTGTAGAAAGGAGAGAATCTTAGGAATTTTTATCTTATTCCATGGGAATCCTTTGGATTCACACCAACAGATATATTTTTTCCATATTTTATGGTAAATTTTTCTAGTCACAGGTTTTCTGGCCTGAACCAGAGTATCTATAACAGAATCTGAAAACTCACGCTTTGATAGAATCAAGCGTTCAATCTCCAAGCCGTCAGTTGGAGGGAGACCAGATTTGGATGTTCGAATGGACCCTGAACAAGAAGGTCCTGTCTCAAAGGCAGCTTCCATGGTGGAGCCGATGACATATTCACCAGGTCTGCATACCAAGTCCTGCGTGGCCACGCAGGAGCTATCAAAATCACTGAGGCCCTCTCCTGACTGATCCTGGCTACCAGCCTGGGAATGAGAGGAAACGGTGGGAATACATAAGCTAGGTTGAAGGTCCAAGGTGCTACTAGTGCATCTACTAGAGTCGCCTTGGGATCCCTGGATCTGGACCCGTAGCAAGGAACCTTGAAGTTCTGACGAGACGCCATCAGATCCATATCTGGAATGCCCCATAATTGAGTTATTTGGGCAAAGATTTCCGGATGGAGTTCCCACTCCCCGGATGGAATGTCTGACGACTCAGAAAATCCGCTTCCCAATTTTCCACTCCTGGGATGTGGATCGCAGACAAGTGGCAGGAGTGATCCTCCGCCCATTGAATTATTTTGGTCACTTCTTTCATCGCCAGGGAACTCTTTGTTCCCCCCTGATGATTGATATAAGCAACGGTCGTCATGTTGTCTGATTGGAACCTTATGAATCTGGCCTTTCCTAGTTGAGGCCAAGCTCTGAGAGCATTGAATATCGCTCTCAGTTCCAGAATGTTTATCGGGAGAAGAGACTCTTCCCGAGACCATAGACCCTGAGCTTTCAGGGATTCCCAGACCGCGCCCCAGCCCACTAGACTGGCGTCGGTCGTGACAATGACCCACTCTGGCCTGCGGAAGCTCATTCCCTGGGACAGATGGTCCAGGGTCAGCCACCAACGGAGTGAAGCTCTGGTCTTTTGATCTACTTGAATCATTGGAGACAAGTCTGTATAATCCCCATTCCACTGTCTGAGCATGCACAGTTGTAATGGTCTTAGATGAATTCGTGCAAAAGGAACTATGTCCATTGTTGCAACCATCAATCCTACTACTTCCATGCACTGCGCTATGGAAGGACGAGGAACAGAATGAAGCACTTGACAAGAGCTTAGAAGTTTTGATTTTCTGACCTCTGTCAGAAAAATCCTCATTTCTAAGGAATCTATTATTGTTCCCAAGAAGGGAACCCTTGTTGAGGGGGACAGAGAACTTTTTTCTTTGTTCACCTTCCATCCGTGAGATCTGAGAAAGGCTAGAACGATGTCCGTATGAGCCTTTGCTTTTGACAGGGACGACGCTTGTATTAGAATGTCGTCCAAGTAAGGTACTACTGCAATGCCCCTTGGTCTTAGAACCGCTAGAAGGGACCCTAGCACCTTTGTGAAAATCCTTGGAGCAGTGGCTAATCCGAATGGGAGGGCCACAAACTGGTAATGTTTGTCCAGAAAAGCGAACCTTAGGAACTGATGATGTTCTTTGTGGATAGGAATATGTAGGTACGCATCCTTTAGATCCACGGTAGTCATAAATTGACTTTCCTGGATGGTGGGTAGAATCGTTCGAATAGTTTCCATTTTGAACGATGGTACCCTGAGAAATTTGTTTAGGATCTTCAAATCCAAAATTGGTCTGAACGTTCCCTCTTTTTTGGGAACTACGAACAGATTGGAATAATATCCCATTCCTTGTTCCTTTATTGGAACTGGGTGTATCACTCCCATCTTTAACAGGTCTTCTACACAATGTAAGAATGCCTGTCTCTTTATTTGGTTTGAGGATAAGTGAGACTTGTGGAACCTTCCCCTTGGGGGTAGTTCCTTGAATTCCACGAGATAACCTTGAGAAACTATTTCTAGCGCCCAAGGATCCTGAACATCTCTTGCCCAAGCCTGAGCAAAGAGAGAGAGCCTGCCCCCCACCAGATCCGGTCCCGGATCGGGGGCTACTCCTTCATGCTGTTTTGTTAGCAGTGGCAGGCTTCTTGGCCTGCTTACCCTTGTTCCAGCCTTGCATTGGTTTCCAGGCTGGTTTGGGTTGTGAGGCATTACCCTCTTGCTTAGAGGATGCAGAATTAGAGGCTGGTCCATTTCTGCGAAAGGGACGAAAATTAGGCTTATTTTTAGCCTTAAAAGACCTATCCTGTGGAAGGGCGTGGCCCTTTCCTCCAGTGATGTCTGAAATAATCTCTTTCAATTCTGGTCCAAATAAAGTTTTACCTTTGAAAGGGATGTTAAGCAATTTTGTCTTGGATGACACATCCGCTGACCAAGACTTTAGCCAAAGCGCTCTGCGCGCCACGATAGCAAACCCTGAATTTTTCGCTGCTAATCTGGCTAATTGCAAAGCGGCATCTAAAATAAAAGAGTTAGCCAATTTAAGTGCGTGAACTCTGTCCATAACGTCCTCATATGGAGTTTCTCTACTGAGCGACTTTTCTAGTTCCTCGAACCAGAACCACGCTGCCGTAGTGACAGGAACAATGCATGAAATTGGTTGTAGAAGGTAGCCTTGCTGTACAAAAATCTTTTTAAGCAAACCTTCCAATTTTTTATCCATAGGATCTTTGAAAGCACAACTATCTTCGATAGGAATAGTAGTGCGTTTGTTTAGAGTAGAAACTGCCCCCTCGACCTTGGGGACTGTCTGCCATAAGTCCTTTCTGGGGTCGACCATAGGAAATAATTTCTTAAATATAGGGGGGGGGACAAAACGTATGCCGGGCTTTTCCCACTCCTTATTTACTATGTCCGCCACCCGCTTGGGTATAGGAAAAGCGTCGGGGGGCACCGGAACCTCTAGGAACCTGTCCATCTTGCATAATTTCTCTGGAATGACCAAATTGTCACAATCATCCAGAGTAGATAACACCTCCTTAAGCAGTGTGCGGAGATGTTCTAATTTAAATTTAAATGTCACAACATCAGGTTCAGCTTGATGAGAAATTTTTCCTGAATCTGAAATTTCTCCATCAGACAAAACCTCCCTCATGGCCCCTTCAGATTGGTGTGAGGGTATGACAGAACAATTATCATCAGCGCCCTCTTGCTCTTCAGTGTTTAAAACAGAGCAATCGCGCTTTCTCTGATAAGTAGGCATTTTGGATAAAAGATTTGCTATGGAGTTATCCATTACAGCCGTTAATTGTTGCATGGTAATAAGTATTGGCGCACTAGATGTACTAGGGGCCTCCTGCATGCGCAAAACTGGTGTAGACACAGTAGGAGATGATGTAGTATCATGTTTACTCCCCTCATTTGAGGAATCATCTTGGGCAATATTATCTGTGGCAGTACTGTCCTTACTTTGTTTGGACGCTATGGCACAATTATCACATAAATTTAAATGGGGAGGCACATTGGCTTTCATACATATAGAACATAGCTTATCTGAAGGTACAGACATGTTAAACAGGCTTAAACTTGTCAACAAAGCACAAAAAAAAGTTTTAAAATAAAACCGTTACTGTCACTTTAAATTTCAAACAGAAAACACTTTATTACTGAATATGTGAAAAAGTATGAAGGAATCGTTCAAAATTTACCAAAATTTCACCACAGTGTCTTAAAGCCTTAAAAGTATTACACACCAAATTTCAGAGCTTTAACCCTTAAAATAACGGAACCTGAGCCGTTTTTAAATTTAACCCCTATACAGTCCCAGCTATAGTCTTTGCTAAGACCCAACCAAGCCCTGAGGGGAATACGATACCAAATGACGCCTTCTAGAAGCTTTTTCAGAGATTTTTAGACCCTCACACATGCATCTGCATGCCCTGTTCTCAAAAAACAACTGCGCATTAATGGCGTGAAAATGAGGCTCAGTCTATAACTAGAAAGGCCCCCTGACTGAAAAAGGTGTCCAACACAGTGCCTGCCGTTTTATAAGCGTTCCCCAAGATTATAAATGCCAATTGTTAGCCTAAATCTGAATAATATGCCCAAATAAAGCAATCGATTTAGCCCATAAAAATGTCTACCAGGTTTTTAGCCCATATTAAGCCCTTTATTCTGTTTGTTTGACTAAGAAAATGGCTTACCGGTCCCCATGAGGGGAAATGACAGCCTTCCAGCATTACACAGTCTTGTTAGAAATATGGCTAGTCATACCTTAAGCAGAAAAGTCTGCTAACTGTTTCCCCCAACTGAAGTTACTTCATCTCAACAGTCCTATGTGGAAACAGCAACCGATTTTAGTTACTGTCTGCTAAAATCATCTTCCTCTTACAAACAGAAATCTTCATCCTTTTCTGTTTCAGAGTAAATAGTACATACCAGCACTATTTTAAAATAACAAACACTTGATAGAAGAATAAAAACTACATTTAAACACCAAAAAACTCTTAACCATCTCCGTGGAGATGTTGCCTGTGCAACGGCAAAGAGAATGACTGGGGTGGGCGGAGCCTAGGAGGGATCATGTGACCAGCTTTGCTGGGACTCTTTGCCATTTCCTGTTGGGGAAGAGAATATCCCACAAGTAAGGATGACGCCGTGGACCGGACACACCAATGTTGGAGAAATAGCAAGAGAACGAAGACAATTTGATAATAAGAGTAATTTAGAAAGTTGCTAAAAACTGCTGCTCTATCTGAATCATAAGTTAAATTTTGGCTAGACTATTCCTTTAAAGGACCAGTCAACCGAGTAGATTTGCATAATCAACAAATGCAAGGTAACAAGACAATACAATAGCACTTAGTCTGAACTTCCAATGAGTAGTAGATTTTTTTTCTGGCAATTTTAAAAGTTATGTCTTTTTCCACTCCCCCTGTACCATGTGACAGCCATCAGCCAATCACAAATGCATACACATACCATGTGACAGCCATCAGCCATTCACAAGCACATACACACTTATTCTTGCACATGCTCACTAGGAGCTGGTGACTCAAAAAGTTTAAATATAAAAAGGCTGCACATTTTGTTAATGGAAGTAAATTGGAAAGTTGTTTAAAATGGCATGCTCTATCTGAATAATGAAAGTTTAATATTGATTGAGTGTCCCTTTAAGTCTCAATATATCTGAGATTTCTGTCATATTACCTTTCTCCCTTCTAAGCTAAACATAAGGCCACAAAGCCTTTCCCTGTAAGAGTTATATGTGGCACGGCTTCTTGGTTCTGCTAAAGTTTCCAAACTTATGAAATTACAGTTTTTAAAATAAGTATTTAAAAGAAATCACATCAGGGAGAGTCATCACATGCGTCTAATCATCTCTCCCTGTGGCTGCAACTTCTGCTTAGCCAGTTCTACACTGTGCATCTGTCATGTCACCCACCTTTCACTTTAGCAATCACTGTACCCGCAGCTCCAAGAATATCAACAGAATTTAGGGCTTGGTGCTTGTTAATCACAGCTTTAAGGACGCGTAGAAGTTCTCCAAGACGTTCATGAACCACTTGGTGTAAACTGTCTTGATTTTCTAGGGAAAAAAATAAAATAAAAAATAAAGTCAGACAAGATAAAAATCTATTTAACTGGATAAGATATTTGTTGTTCTAATAATAATTATGTTGGCTCAGAATACAAAATAGCAATTCCAGCTGTCAAGTGCAAAGGTTTTCCTGAATACAAAGATATTATACTTAAAGGACCAGTCAACACATTAGATTTGCATAATCAACAAATGCAAGATAAGACAATGCAATAGCACTTAAGTCTGAACTTCAAATGAGTAGTAGATTTATTTCTAACAAATTTCAAAGTTATGTATATTTCCACTCCCTTGTACCATGTAATAGCAAACAGCCAATCACAATTGTATATACATATAGTCTGTTAATTCTTGCACATGCTCAGTAGGAACTGGTGACTCAAAAAGTGTAAATATAAAAGACTGTGCACATTTTTTTTAACGGAAGTAAATTGGAAAGTTGTTTAAAATTACATGCTGTATCTGAATCCTGAAAATTTAATTTAACCCGAGTGTCCCTAAATGTAGCCACCAATCAGCAAGCGCTATCCAGGGTTCTGAACCAAAAATGGGCCGGCTCCTATGCTTACATTCCTGCTTTTTTCAAATAAAGCTACCAAGAGAATGAAGAAAATTTGATAATAGGAGTAAATTAAAAGAAAACATTTTATACGTTGTTGAAATGTCAAGTTTAATGGTCCTTTAAAAGGGACAGAAACTTCAAAATTAAACTTTCAAGATTCAGATAGAAGTCAATTGGAAAGTTGTTTCAAATTGCATGCTCTGTTGTCAAATTTGATTTGTTCTCTTGGTAACTTTTGTTATAAAGCATACCTAGATAGGCTCAGGAGAAGCAATGCATTTACTGGAAGCTAGCTGCTGATTGGTGTCTGCATATATATGCCTCTTGACACTGGCTTACCTGATGTGCTCAGCTAGCTCCCAGAAGCATTGCTGCTCCTTCAACAAATGATATAAAAAAAAATGTAGTAAATTTAATAGAAACAAATTAGAAAGTTGCTTAAAATTGCACACTCCATTTGAATCATGAAATATTAATTTTTGACGTTACTCTCCCTCCTGTTTCTCACTCTCCTACCCTCTTATATTGTAAGTTCCTACGAGAATGGGGCCCTCAATTCCTCTTGTATTTGATATTTGTTTAGTCTCTTAAAAATATTGTATCGTCGTACCCATGGGCAGCGCTGAAGAATTTGTTTGTGCTTTATAAATAAAAGTATAAATAATAATAAAATACTGAAAATGTATCAAATGTACAAAATATAGGAAAGATTATTAAAGGGACATGAAACCCAACATTTTTCTTTCATGATTCAGATAAATACAATTTTTAAAACACCTTTCCAATTTAATTTTATTATTTAATTTGCTTCATTCTCTTGTTATCCTTTACTGAAAGGTTTATCTAGGCAAGCTCAGGCGCTGCAAAGAACCTAGGTGCTAGCTGCTGATTGGTGGCTGCACATATATACCGATCGTCATTGGCTCACTCATGTGTTCAGTTAGAAACCAGTAGGGATTGCTTCTCCTTCAACAAATGATACCAAGATAATAAAACAAATTAGGTAATAGAAGTAAATTAGGAAGTGGTTTAAAATTGTATTCTCTATCTGAATCATGAAAGAAACATTTTGGGTTTCATGTCCCTTTAATCCTCCAAAAGCAGATCATATAGCAATATAGTTACAGTTGTCTCAGTCAGCTAATGGGTTAAACACCTCATTTTCTTGAAAGCAGCATAAGCTGTTGCTTTTAAATGGCTCCTTATATTTATTTTCATTTAGAGAGAGAAAAGGGCTACTGAAAATCAGCATTAATACTCAAGGATGCTACAAATTTTTACTTTTCTGTTATATATATATTGTTTATTCTTGTATGAAAATATTTTATTTTCTACTACATGCAAGAAGATTGAAGAGTTAATAAATTTTATTATCTCTTCAATTTTCTTGCATGAAGTAGAAAAGAAAATATTTTCTTCAACTCATTTAGCATTAAAGGGTCATGAAACCCACATTTTTTATGTCATGATTTAGAAAGAGCATGTCATTTTAAACAACTTTCTAATTTACTTCTATTATCCAATTTGCTTCATCGTCTTGATATCCTTTGCTGAAAATCTAGATAGGCTCAGTAGCTGCTGATTGGTGTCTGCACACAGATGCCTCGTGTGATTGGCTCACCCATGTCACGTGCATTGCTATTTCTTCAACAAAGGGTATCTAAAGAATGAAGCAAATTAGATAATAGAAGTAAATTGGAATATTGTTTACAATAGTATACTCTACCGGAATCATGAAAGAAAAATTTTGGGTTTAGTGTCCCTTTAAGACTGTGTTTAACTCCTAAAGTGACAGGCTGCAAATCCTGCGCAGGACACAGTTGGTGATTGGTGGACTCATGCGATTATTGCTCCTAATTGGCTCATCAGTCATGCCCTGCAATTAAAATTTGAAATGGGAACATGCAGCATTTGCTAGGTCTGAAAAATTCTGTTAATGTTAAACACAGAGACAGATCCTGTCTTACAAGTCTGCCAGAACACATATTAGTAAAGTCAATCTGATTACAGGTTATTTATTACATGACAAGTATATCCCTTTTTTATTTTTTTTACTGAAAAAAAACTGTTCAAGGTTGTTTGCTTGTTTTTATAACTAAAGGAACATATTAACTTATATCAAGTAAATAATCAGCAGCCAACAACAGACTTATTTACGCAAATCATGTCTAGAATGTACTTACCCCCAATAGCACATAAACAATAGGACCACCATATTTAGTGGAAAGACACAACTCATTTAAACAGAAATAACTAAATATGTATTTTACCTTCTAGACAAAGAATATTCAAAGCTGCTAAACAGTTATGATGATACTTGTACGTAAATTATGTCTGAATCCTGCAAACAAAACATTAAAGGCACAGTATACACCAATTGTCATATAACTGCATGTAATAGACACTACTATAAATAAGAACATGCACAGATACTGATCTAAAAATCCAGTATAAAACATTTTAAAAACTTACGTAGAAGCTCCCAGTTTAGCTCTGCTGATGAGGTTAGGCTGGGACACCCACTGAAAGGGGCTGAGAAAGCAGGAAGAGGAGACGCTTGCCCTCCCCTGCATATGAAAATACCCATTACACAAACAGAAGTCTGTAGACGTCAGTACACATCTAAAACATTGGGACTTGGTTAGGAGTCTAAAAATCAGCACAATTCTATAAAAAAAAAAATCAGCAAAACTATACATTATTACAAAAACACCTCTAGATAGGCTAAATAAATGGATCATCTACAAAACATTTATGTAAAGAAAAATCTAGTGTACAATGTCCCTTTAATTACAAACATTAAGCATACTATGTTGTCGTTTGCTTGACCCTGCTACATGTTACACAATGAGACCTTAGTTTAAAGCAGAAATTTGTTTACCTCTGGCCCTAATTGGTTGCAATCAAAGGAGAGAAGATAAGTAACGTGCTCAACCGGCTGTGCAAAGCAAGTGTATCGCTGGTATGGTCTTTATCTGCTAAGAATAAAATTACACGTTTAAATGTTTTTAACCCATTAATGCTGAGTGCAGATCCTTTGTAATGCGGTGCTTTATTGCATATATATATAAAAAAGAAATGGGTTTTTTTTAACATCCCTTTAACATTAGGACTACAATCTATTATCTTTTTTGTTTTGCAACGTAACCAATCGTATGGAAAGCCCCCTAAAAGGATTACTTCAAAGATACAAAGAACAAAAAAAAAGTGCCTTTAATAATAATAACTTTGTAGTATGTTCCTTATTTATCTTGCCCACTTTTCTGGTACTTTAACTATGGACATTCTGTGTTTTCCAATTCTTGTGAAAAGTGCATATGCTAGTAGTCTTCACAAGCCTAACCCTGCTGCCTTCTACACAGTGATTGTTTGATTACTTTAGTAGCTCACTGTGTGTCTCTGACTTAGGCAGATGAGAGGTATTTAAAGCAGTATAACTATGCAATGAATTACAATACAAATTTTGCTAACAAAATGACAGTTTAAATACTTTTGACTCATTCTACCGCAGCTCTCACCAACAGCAGCAAGACCCGGGCAAAAAACACCAGTGTTATATACTACGTATATATACAAATCTGTTTTATATTCCTTAATTTAAAGAGACATAACCCTCACAATTTAGGATTTCATTTACAATTATCATCAAATTTACTTAGTTCTCTTTGTATCCTTTGCTAAAAAGCATACATAGTACCAGCAATGAACTACTGGGAGCTAGAGATTAAACACATAGAAGTAATACCACTTTGAACCGCAAAGCAAAGCTGGTCGCAAACGGAAACTGCTGCTGACTCAATCAGCAGCGCTAGCTATACAACTGAGTCGTATGACTAACACAGCTGATTGGATCAGCAGCAGTTTTCCGCTCAGGAACAGCAGTGCTCTTTGGGTACAGAGCGGTACTGCTACTTTGTGTTTAACCCCATTGTGAGGGGCTACACATAGATGTGCAGGGCCGCTAATCTTGAAATGACAGGCTTTAACAAATTAGAGCATGTAATTTTTCCAAATATAATGTCACAATTTTAAAGAATCCTTTAGAAACACAAAATCTAAATACACAAAATATAATCCCGAACTCTAGAAAACAATATAGTGGGTTTCTAACTGTTTAAAAGAAAAGAACTAGCAAGTTAGGGACACAATCTTACCCAATAATGCAGAAGACAAACAAATTCACCAAAGATTCCAAGGGGGAAGCACAAAAAGAAGAAGATACACATTGCATGCAGTTACTTCCGTGTCATTCATAGATTTGTGTTGTCATCATAAAATACCATATGAGATATGACAATTCATTCACACACTACCCTATGACAACTGTACAAATGAGGATTAAAGGGACATTCCAGTAAAAATTTAAATGCACATAGATGAAGTACATACAGTATTTGCAATATACATCTATTAGCAAAAATGCTTCTAGTAAAAAAGTTATCATTGTTTTAAAGTGAATGTAAATTTTGATGCTAAAGTGCCCGGTTTTTAAAACTTCGATTAAAAACAGGGGCACTTTAATTCATCAAAATTTTCATTTCACTCCTGTTGGGAAAAAAAAACCTTACCTTTTAATCTTCACAGCAGCTCCAGCTTCCTCCACCCGTTTCAAAGCCTCTTCCTGGCTCTAAAATGAGGCATCTGGCTTCCTCCAATCACAGCAGTGAATCAGACACTGAATCCCCCGGGGGGAAGCTGCGATTGGAGGATGACCTATCCATCATTTCTGACATCAAAAATGGCTTGTGAGACCGGAGGAAGCTGGAGATGCTGTGAAGATTAAAAGTTAAGTTTTTTGTCACAACAGGAGTGAAATGTAAATTTTGATGAATTAAAGTGCCCCTGTTTTTAATCAAAGTTTTAAAAACCGGGCACTTTAGCATCAAAATTTACATTCACTTTAATGTTAATATTTTTCTCTGCACGTGCATGTGAAGCATACCTAGATATTCTCAGTGCACCAGCATTTTAAATACTGCAGCTGCTCAGAGTGCCAGTGGGGCTTGTATCATGTCAGCAATTAACAAATTGAGTCATTACCAGATGGTACAAGCACCTTAGGCTCTCTGAGCAACTGCTGTGTTAAAAGGCTGGTGCACGGTGCATACTTAAATACACTTTTGAAACCGCTAAAGCTTTTATTAGACAGAAGCATTTTTACTAATACAAGAATATTACAAAAATACTTCTATTAAAAAACTGAAATTCATCCATGTGGATTGTAATTTTGTCTGGAATGTCCCTTTAAAGATATTATAAGGAAGCTAATGTTATTCCGTACCAGTAACAATCTGAAAGACCCAATGCTGTTGGCTTTCTGCAAACATTTAAAGGGACACCCTACTGTGCATAAGCAACAACCATACAGTGAGGAAGTTATGTCCTTTATTGTAAAAGCACAGAGATGGGCACCACAGGTGCGCATGCAGAGCCACTCTTAGAATGTATACCAGGGCTGACTGGTAAGTATGGCACGTAGAATATACAAAGAGGAAATATGATGCATGTGTACCTGGCATTAAATAAAAAAAAAAAAAGCTTAAAAAAGGGACAGTCAATTTTAAAACAACTTTCCAATTTAATTTTATCATCAAATTTGCTTTGTTTTCTTGGTATTCTTTGTTGAAAGCTAAACCTAAGATGGCTCATATGCAAATTTCTAAGCCCTTGAATGCTGCCTCGTATCTCAGTGCATTTTGACAGTTTTTCACTGCTAGATCATGCCCCTGGAGTTATGTATGACTCAACACTGATTGGCTAAAATGCAAGTCTGTCAAAAGAACTGAGATAAGGGGCAGTCTGCAGAGGCTTAGATACAAGGTAATCACAGAGGTATAAAGTGTATTAATAGAACAGTGTCGGTTATGCAAAAACAGAATTTATGTTTACCTGATAAATTTCTTTCTCCAACGGTGTGTCCGGTCCACGGCGTCATCCTTACTTGTGGGATATTCTCTTCCCCAACAGGAAATGGCAAAGAGCCCAGCAAAGCTGGTCACATGATCCCTCCTAGGCTCCGCCTACCCCAGTCATTCGACCGACGTTAAGGAGGAATATTTGCATAGGAGAAACCATATGGTACCGAGGTGACTGTAGTTAAAGAAAATAAATTATCAGACCTGATTAAAAAACCAGGGCGGGCCGTGGACCGGACACACCGTTGGAGAAAGAAATTTATCAGGTAAACATAAATTCTGTTTTCTCCAACATAGGTGTGTCCGGTCCACGGCGTCATCCTTACTTGTGGGAACCAATACCAAAGCTTTAGGACACGGATGAAGGGAGGGAGCAAATCAGGTCACCTAAATGGAAGGCACCACGGCTTGCAAAACCTTTCTCCCAAAAATAGCCTCAGAAGAAGCAAAAGTATCAAACTTGTAAAATTTGGTAAAAGTGTGCAGTGAAGACCAAGTCGCTGCCCTACATATCTGATCAACAGAAGCCTCGTTCTTGAAGGCCCATGTGGAAGCCACAGCCCTAGTGGAATGAGCTGTGATTCTTTCGGGAGGCTGCCGTCCGGCAGTCTCGTAAGCCAATCTGATGATGCTTTTAATCCAAAAAGAGAGAGAGGTAGAAGTTGCTTTTTGACCTCTCCTTTTACCTGAATAAACAACAAACAAGGAAGATGTTTGTCTAAAATCCTTTGTAGCATCTAAATAGAATTTTAGAGCGCGAACAACATCCAAATTGTGCAACAAACGTTCCTTCTTTGAAACTGGTTTCGGACACAGAGAAGGTACGATAATCTCCTGGTTAATGTTTTTGTTAGAAACAACTTTTGGAAGAAAACCAGGTTTAGTACGTAAAACCACCTTATCTGCATGGAACACCAGATAAGGAGGAGAACACTGCAGAGCAGATAATTCTGAAACTCTTCTAGCAGAAGAAATTGCAACTAAAAACAAAACTTTCCAAGATAATAACTTAATATCAACGGAATGTAAGGGTTCAAACGGAACCCCCTGAAGAACTGAAAGAACTAAATTGAGACTCCAAGGAGGAGTCAAAGGTTTGTAAACAGGCTTGATTCTAACCAGAGCCTGAACAAAGGCTTGAACATCTGGCACAGCTGCCAGCTTTTTGTGAAGTAACACCGACAAGGCAGAAATCTGTCCCTTCAGGGAACTTGCAGATAATCCTTTTTCCAATCCTTCTTGAAGGAAGGATAGAATCCTAGGAATCTTAACCTTGTCCCAAGGGAATCCTTTAGATTCACACCAACAGATATATTTTTTCCAAATTTTGTGGTAAATCTTTCTAGTTACAGGCTTTCTGGCCTGAACAAGAGTATCGATAACAGAATCTGAGAATCCTCGCTTCGATAAAATCAAGCGTTCAATCTCCAAGCAGTCAGCTGGAGTGAAACCAGATTCGGATGTTCGAACGGACCCTGAACAAGAAGGTCTCGTCTCAAAGGTAGCTTCCAAGGTGGAGCCGATGACATATTCACCAGATCTGCATACCAAGTCCTGCGTGGCCACGCAGGAGCTATCAAGATTACCGACGCCCTCTCCTGATTGATCCTGGCTACCAGCCTGGGGATGAGAGGAAATGGCGGGAACACATAAGCTAGTTTGAAGGTCCAAGGTGCTACTAGTGCATCCACTAGAGCCGCCTTGGGATCCCTGGATCTGGCCCCGTAGCAAGGAACTTTGAAGTTCTGACGAGAGGCCATCAGATCCATGTCTGGAATGCCCCACAGGTGAGTGACTTGGGCAAAGATTTCCGGATGGAGTTCCCACTCCCCCGGATGCAATGTCTGACGACTCAGAAAATCCGCTTCCCAATTTTCCACTCCTGGGATGTGGATAGCAGACAGGTGGCAGGAGTGAGACTCCGCCCATAGAATGATTTTGGTCACTTCTTCCATCGCTAGGGAACTCCTTGTTCCCCCCTGATGGTTGATGTACGCAACAGTTGTCATGTTGTCTGATTGAAACCGTATGAACTTGGTCCTCGCTAGCTGAGGCCAAGCCTTGAGAGCATTGAATATCGCTCTCAGTTCCAGAATATTTATCGGTAGAAGAGATTCTTCCCGAGACCAAAGACCCTGAGCTTTCAGGGATCCCCAGACCGCGCCCCAGCCCATCAGACTGGCGTCGGTCGTGACAATGACCCACTCTGGTCTGCGGAATGTCATCCCTTGTGACAGGTTGTCCAGGGACAGCCACCAACGGAGTGAGTCTCTGGTCCTCTGATTTACTTGTATCTTCGGAGACAAGTCTGTATAGTCCCCATTCCACTGACTGAGCATGCACAGTTGTAATGGTCTTAGATGAATGCGCGCAAAAGGAACTATGTCCATTGCCGCTACCATCAACCCGATCACTTCCATGCACTGAGCTATGGAAGGAAGAGGAACGGAATGAAGTATCCGACAAGAGTCTAGAAGTTTTGTTTTTCTGACCTCTGTCAGAAAAATCCTCATTTCTAAGGAGTCTATAATTGTTCCCAAGAAGGGAACCCTTGTTGACGGGGATAGAGAACTCTTTTCCACGTTCACTTTCCATCCGTGAGATCTGAGAAAGGCCAGGACGATGTCCGTGTGAGCCTTTGCTTGAGGAAGGGACGACGCTTGAATCAGAATGTCGTCCAAGTAAGGTACTACCGCAACGCCCCTTGGTCGTAGCACAGCTAGAAGGGACCCTAGTACCTTTGTGAAAATCCTTGGAGCAGTGGCTAATCCGAAAGGAAGCGCCACGAACTGGTAATGTTTGTCCAGGAATGCGAACCTTAGGAACCGATGATGTTCCTTGTGGATAGGAATATGTAGATACGCATCCTTTAAATCCACCGTGGTCATGAATTGACCTTCCTGGATGGAAGGAAGAATAGTTCGAATGGTTTCCATCTTGAACGATGGAACCTTGAGAAACTTGTTTAAGATCTTGAGATCTAAGATTGGTCTGAACGTTCCCTCTTTTTTGGGAACTATGAACAGATTGGAGTAGAACCCCATCCCTTGTTCTCTTAATGGAACTGGATGAATCACTCCCATTTTTAACAGGTCTTCTACACAATGTAAGAACGCCTGTCTTTTTATGTGGTCTGAAGACAACTGAGACCTGTGGAACCTCCCCCTTGGGGGAAGTCCCTTGAATTCCAGAAGATAACCTTGGGAGACTATTTCTAGCGCCCAAGGATCCAGAACATCTCTTGCCCAAGCCTGAGCGAAGAGAGAGAGTCTGCCCCCCACCAGATCCGGTCCCGGATCGGGGGCCAACATTTCATGCTGTCTTGGTAGCAGTGGCAGGTTTCTTGGCCTGCTTTCCCTTGTTCCAGCCTTGCATTGGTCTCCAAGCTGGCTTGGCTTGAGAAGTATTACCCTCTTGCTTAGAGGACGTAGCACTTTGGGCTGGTCCGTTTTTACGAAAGGGACGAAAATTAGGTCTATTTTTTGCCTTGAAAGGCCGATCCTGAGGAAGGGCGTGGCCCTTACCCCCAGTGATATCAGAGATAATCTCTTTCAAGTCAGGGCCAAACAGCGTTTTCCCCTTGAAAGGAATGTTTAGTAGCTTGTTCTTGGAAGACGCATCAGCCGACCAAGATTTCAACCAAAGCGCTCTGCGCGCCACAATAGCAAACCCAGAATTCTTAGCCGCTAACCTAGCCAATTGCAAAGTGGCGTCTAGGGTGAGAGAATTAGCCAATTTGAGAGCATTGATTCTGTCCATAATCTCCTCATAAGGAGGAGAATCACTATCGAGCGTCTTTATCAGCTCATCGAACCAGAAACATGCGGCTGTAGCGACAGGGACAATGCATGAAATTGGTTGTAGAAGGTAACCCTGCTGAACAAACATCTTTTTAAGCAAACCTTCTAATTTTTTATCCATAGGATCTTTGAAAGCACAACTATCCTCTATGGGTATAGTGGTGCGTTTGTTTAAAGTGGAAACCGCTCCCTCGACCTTGGGGACTGTCTGCCATAAGTCCTTTCTGGGGTCGACCATAGGAAACAATTTTTTAAATATGGGGGGAGGGACGAAAGGAATACCGGGCCTTTCCCATTCTTTATTAACAATGTCCGCCACCCGCTTGGGTATAGGAAAAGCTTCTGGGAGCCCCGGCACCTCTAGGAACTTGTCCATTTTACATAGTTTCTCTGGGATGACCAACTTTTCACAATCATCCAGAGTGGATAATACCTCCTTAAGCAGAATGCGGAGATGTTCCAACTTAAATTTAAATGCAATCACATCAGGTTCAGCCTGTTGAGAAATGTTCCCTGAATCAGTAATTTCTCCCTCAGACAAAACCTCCCTGGCCCCATCAGACTGGGTTAGGGGCCCTTCAGAGATATTAATATCAGCGTCGTCATGCTCTTCAGTATCTAAAACAGAGCAGCCACGCTTACGCTGACAAGGGTTCATTTTGGCTAAAATGTTTTTGACAGAATTATCCATTACAGCCGTTAATTGTTGCATAGTAAGGAGTATTGGCGCGCTAGATGTACTAGGGGCCTCCTGAGTGGGCAAGACTCGTGTAGACGAAGGAGGGAATGATGCAGTACCATGCTTACTCCCCTCACTTGAGGAATCATCTTGGGCATCATTGTCATTATCACATAAATCACATTTATTTAAATGAATAGGAATTCTGGCTTCCCCACATTCAGAACACAGTCTATCTGGTAGTTCAGACATGTTAAACAGGCATAAACTTGATAACAAAGTACAAAAACGTTTTAAAATAAAACCGTTACTGTCACTTTAAATTTTAAACTGAACACACTTTATTACTGCAATTGCGAAAAAACATGAAGGAATTGTTCAAAATTCACCAAATTTTCACCACAGTGTCTTAAAGCCTTAAAAGTATTGCACACCAAATTTGGAAGCTTTAACCCTTAAAATAACGGAACCGGAGCCGTTTTAAACTTTAACCCCTTTACAGTCCCTGGTATCTGCTTTGCTGAGACCCAACCAAGCCCAAAGGGGAATACGATACCAAATGACGCCTTCAGAAAGTCTTTTCTAAGTATCAGAGCTCCTCTCACATGCGACTGCATGCCATGCCTCTCAAAAACAAGTGCGCCACACCGGCGCGAAAATGAGGCTCTGCTTAAGCTTTGGGAAAGCCCCTAAGGAATAAGGTGTCTAATACAGTGCCTGCCGATATTATTATATCAAAATACCCAGATAAAATGATTCCTCAAGGCTAAATATGTGTTAATAATGAATCGATTTAGCCCAGAAACAGTCTACAGTCTTAATAAGCCCTTGTGAAGCCCTTATTTATGATCGTAATAAACATGGCTTACCGGATCCCATAGGGAAAATGACAGCTTCCAGCATTACATCGTCTTGTTAGAATGTGTCATACCTCAAGCAGCAAGAGACTGCACACTGTTCCCCCAACTGAAGTTAATTGCTCTCAACAGTCCTGTGTGGAACAGCCATGGATTTTAGTTACGGTTGCTAAAATCATTTTCCTCATACAAACAGAAATCTTCATCTCTTTTCTGTTTCTGAGTAAATAGTACATACCAGCACTATTTCAAAATAACAAACTCTTGATTGAATAATAAAAACTACAGTTAAACACTAAAAAACTCTAAGCCATCTCCGTGGAGATGTTGCCTGTACAACGGCAAAGAGAATGACTGGGGTAGGCGGAGCCTAGGAGGGATCATGTGACCAGCTTTGCTGGGCTCTTTGCCATTTCCTGTTGGGGAAGAGAATATCCCACAAGTAAGGATGACGCCGTGGACCGGACACACCTATGTTGGAGAAACTATATATAGTATACTTTTCAACAAAGGCTATGAATAGAACAAAATAAATTACATAACAGAAATAAATTGGAAAGTTATTTAAAATTGTATGTTCTATCTGAATCATGAACAAAATTGGGTTGCATGTCCCTATAAGCACTGCTCTATGTAAAGATTTATGAAATAATACAATTATCTAAAGCAATCCAAAGTAGATTATGAGTTAATATCGTTATAACAGACCAACACAGCACAAACAAATTTTGTTTCCTTGATATTTAAATCAAGATTCACATAAAAAAAACTTCAATAATTATTTTGCACTTTATTTTTATTTTCTGTTTGTCTCACATTTGGTGGGGGGGGGGGAACTAAACAAAAAGATAGTCTGGGGTTAATGTGGTTAATACAAAAGCTTGTCTATGAAGAAACCTATGTTCCGATGGTGAAAAAACAACTTCACAGGAAATACACTCTACATGGTGACTCCATATTCTCATTTGCTGTAAATTGGGATGTGAACACATTTAAGACTAATATGCAATGTTTTATTACATGTACTAAAATAAATTTGCAATAATAATAAAATCTACCCCCCTTCCTCTAGTAATGTAAAGGATCAGTTCATACAGTAGATTTGCATAATCAACAAATGCATGATAAAAAAACAATGCAAAAGCACTTAGGTATAACTTGGAACTTTGTCAGAAAAAATCTAGTACTTATTTGAAGTTCAGACTATTTCCACTCCTCCTGTGCCATGTGACCATCGTCAGCCAATCACAAATGCATATACATATATTCTGTGAATTCCTGCACATGCTCAGTAGGAGCTGGCAACTCAAAACTGTAAATATAAAAGGACTGTGCACATTTTGTTAATGGAAGTATATTGGAAAGTTGTTTAAAATGGCATGCTCTATCTGAATCATGAAAGTTTAAAGGGACACTCAAGTCAAAATTAAACAGAGAACGGAATGTACAGACTGCAGATTTCAAAAGCCTAGCCCTGCTACATATCTGTCCCTAACTAACCTCAGCAGAGGTAATAAGGTAAGATAACGCAAAACAAGAGTTTAACCAACAACATGACAGGGGGTAACCTAACCTTTTATGCTTCAATAACAAAATCAGACCTAGCTCCTGATCAAGTGGTTGGTGTTTACACTTCTAAGTCAAGTGAAAATTCGTTGCTGCAGTTGCTCTTGAAAGTCCAGATTCTAGACAGAGCAGCTTCACACTGCAATATTTCACAAAGCCATTGTTTAAGCAGTCTGGTAACTCATTTATATCTGTCAAACTGGCCTCAGCAAAGGAGATAAGATAAGTTTGTGTGTAAATGCTACACAGTGCATTCTTAGATCAGTGTGTCAGCTTGTTCACAGGGACCTAAACTATTATTATATCAGCAAAAAGACAGCACAAAGAAAAAAAAGATCTGCATATAACTAATGTTGTCAAAGCATTTAAGCTGTCACTTTAACAAAATGTGCATTGTTTTGCAGTACTAGGATATACCCTTTAAAATGATCTTATTTCCTCTAATGAGATGCTCTTTCATTTGCATAATATACATTTCTTGAGTTTTAAGGGACATCCTTATTTAAAAAGAGAGCCTCTAAGTTTTGCATTACTGACCTTAGCTCACCATGTATTTAACCCCTATAAAGTGGTGCAGCACACGTCCCACTCAGGAGCCACAAGCATTGCCGCTCCCCAGCAGGATTCACAGGTGGTTCCCTAGTCAGGAGCTACAATTGGTGTGGCTCCTGATCAAGACTTACCTATGTGCTTAATCCATTTGCATGGATCCAATACATAGAAAGCTAGGGTTAGCAATACAAAATAAATGCTCTAATAAATTAGAGCATGAAGTGTTAGCATCAGAATGTCCCTTTAATGACCTTTATTCTGGCTTGCACAACTATCAATAACTGATTGCAAGACTTGTGTATATAGATGTATTTGTGCAGAGCTAGCTCCCAGCTATAATGCATACTGCAGGATTGTCAGGGAGCTGTATACCACTGCCCCTCCCACAGCTTTCCCTTTCCTATGTTTCCAAGTTTCCGAAGTGAATCCAGATCCAATCCTGACTTCCGCCTACAACTTATCTTAACCCTGCCCACAGCCTGCCCCGCCTACAGAACACTCCCAACTATCCCTGCTGATTATGGCTCCACCCAGAAACCCCCAGTGACTCTGCTTACCAGCCCCCTTTTCAACAAAGGATACACTGAGAATTAATTAAATATAATAGGAGTAAATTAGAAAGTTCTTTAAAATTGCATGTTTTATCTTATCCATGAAATAAAGTGTGTTTCATGTCCCTTTAAACATGTTAATTGAAAAATCACTTTCATAATTCAGGTCAGGAACAACTGGGGTTTAATGTATTGTGTTTCCTGACAGTAACAGGTTTCAGTTTTTTTCTCCAAATTTAGATGAATAATCTTTTCTGTTCAGTAGTTTAAGAGGTTATGCACAATCTGATCTATATAATACACCAATGCCATATTAATCAAATAAAAGTAACGCAGGGAATTTGTGAGCAGCTAAAGACGAGAGTTGGAACAGGTAAGGTACAGTAGATCAGCGCTGAGCCAAAAGAAAAGGGATCATTTATTTAACTAATTCAGCCACATTATACATGTGATTCCATATTGGCTCATTAAATTAATTAAATGTTTTTGATTCAGATACAGCAGGTCATTTTAAACAACTTTCCAATTTGGTTCCCCCAACAAAAAGTGCACAGTCTTTTTATATTTACACATTTTGAGTGACCGCTCCTACTGAGCATGTGCAAGAATTCACAGAATATAGTATATGCATTTGTGATTGGCTGATTGCTGTCACATGCTACAGGAGGCGTTGAAATAGACATAACTCTGAAACTTGTCATTTAAAGTTCAGGCTAAGTGCTATTGCATTATGCAAATCGACTGTATTTACTGGTCCTTTAAGACACACAAGTTTAGGAGATAAGTTCTGTAGCTAGCAGCAGGGTTATCAAGTCCCACAGACAGTGTGGAACATTATGTGAGGGCTGCTCTCCAGATCACATATGAAACCTAATTTTTTTTTCTTTCATGATTCATATAGAGCCTGCAATTTTAAGCAAAAGAACAAAACAAAATTGATAATAGGAGTAAATTAGAAATTACTTAAAACTGCAGGCTCTATCTGAATCATGAAAGAAAAAAAAAAAGGGTTCAATATTGCTATATAAATCTATATAAATCTTATATAAGCAAAAGCCAGCAGAATAAATTACACTCACATTGGTGGAAGAGATAGGTACTAAAATGCTCATTATGAATTGTTCTCTCTAAGTAAAGAGCTTTGGTATACAGTCAGAGAGAAGGTAAGGAAGCAATTATATATAGAGAGAATGATAAGATAAGAAGGTCTGATCTACCTGCATTTTAATGCTAGATTTAAAGAGCAACATTTGCTATTTCATATACAAATGCAAACCTAAATTAACAATTTCCCCATAAATTTTATACTCTGCTACTGGTTTAAGAAATAATTATCATTTATTTGTAGTGCGCCAACAGATTCTGCAGCGCTATACTCATTATAAACACATTAAGGGGAAAACAATTTTACACAACACTGTCCCATTTGAAAAAAAATCTGCCCCAAAGGATCGATGCACTACTGGAACCTAGATGAACACATCTGGTGAGCAATGACAAGAGGCAAGTGTGTAAAGCAACCAATAACCAGCTAGCTCCCAGTAATGCATTTCCCCTCCTGAGTCTGCCTCAGTATGTTTATCAACAAAGGATACAAGATGAATTAAGTAAATTGCATAGCAGTAGTACGTTTTAAAATTTGCATTCTCTATCTGAACCAAGAAAGTACCATTTTGCCTTTTCTGCACCTTTAATTAAATAATAAAATACTGTTACCAAATCTAGAATTTATACTTTGTATTTAGCTTCTATATACAGTATTCTATTCTCTAAAAACATAATATAAACGTTGCAAATAGTTTATGTTTACCTAATCTGCACTAAATCCATATCATATGTATCAATATCATATATATGGTTCCTTAAATTAAAGGGACAGTCTACACTAAAATTGTTATCGTTTAAAAAGATAGATAACGCCTTTACTAAACATTCCCCAGGTTTGCACACCAACATTGCTAGATTAACCATTTAAGGACACAGCTTTCAGTTTGCTCAATGGTTTTATGACAGAAAAAATCCGTCATATGTCCTTAAGAGGTTAATATACTTTATAACATTTAAACCTCTACATTTCTGCCTGTTTCAAAAAGGCTCTATTGACAGCCTTTAAATCATATGCTTTTGTAATAGTTTTTCACAACAGGAGACTGCTAGTTCATTGGGCCATATAGATAACATTGCGCTCACACCCAAGGAGTTATTTAAGATTTAGCACAACACAGCACTAATAGGCTAAAATGAAAGTCGATAGATAATAAATAAAAAGTCACGTGATCAGGGGGCTGTCAGAAGATGCTTAGATACAAGGTAATCACAGAGGTAAAAAAGTATATTAATATAACAGTGTTGGTTGTGGAAAACTGGGGAATGGGTAATAAAGGGATTATCTATCTTTTACAACAATAATAATTACATTGTAGACTGTCCCTTTAAATATATTTTGATTGCCACAATCAAACTTTGCAACTACATTATTAAAGGGACATAAACCCCAAACGTTGCTTCATTCTATTTGTATCCTTTATTGAAGGTGCTACAATGAACTACTGAACAAACAATACTATGGGAACAAAGTAAATTTGATAATATAAGTAAATAGGAATCTTTTATAAAATTGTATAATCTGTCAATCGCACAAGAAAATGTTTGGGTTTCATATCCCTTTAAATGACACTATAAAATATGACATTAGCAGTCGCAGAGGGATATAGAAAACAAAAACAGGAGTTTTGGTAGTGTTAGCAATACTGATAGAATGCAGCCCATCAAATTCCACCGTAGCACTGAACTCAGCAGATTTGATTTGGCTGGTACAGGATGTCTCGTGCTAGTATCCATTTGTAGACAAACCAACTACAGCAGATAAACAATGCACAAAGCACCCAGTTTGTTTCTAAGTGATAAAAGCTAAAAACCTTCTATAACCTAAACACCCTCTCTCAGTTGTTTAGTGATACACACAATCCGGGCTCCCTACACAGTAGCAGACAGGTTTACGGAAGCGTTGGGAACATTCAGTTTATTGCCAGAACTGATATGCTTTGTTGTGTACAAATGCAGAAATGGAGCCTGAAACTAAATCCAAACAGGAACGATGATGTCTAAATATTGCTTTAAAAAAAAGCTGTACCTCACTTTAAGCCAGAACCCTTTGCAGGGGTAATTTGCAAGCACAATAATAAAATCCTCTAGAAATTAGATTGCTTTCTTTTTGGGCATCTATACCATAGTGTGTGTGTAAACGTGTGTGTACGTGTACAGTGTGTGTATGTATGTATGTATGTATGTATGTATGTATATACACACACATATATATATATATATATATATATATATATATATATATATACATATATACATACACACACACACATATATATATATATATACACACGCACAAACACACTTACATAAAGAGGAAAAGGAAGAGGCACACACCAACAAATACATCCACCTGGGGCACTGCTATAGAGGAAATGTACAGCAGCAAGGTGATCTCCATGCCTGGCAAGCGTTACAGGAATCCCCAAAAAGCAGGCAAACCACAGGAATCTGATGTAAAATGCCTTTATATTTACAGACAGAGAATGACCTTAACCCATGACGTTTTGGCCCTCACAGGAGCCTTTTTCAAATGGAGGCCGTGTAGACATGGGAACGAACAATAGCATAATACCTTGTTCTATGGCTAGTTACCGAAACGTACGTCTGAGGTTTTGCTGTTTCTCTCTTTCAGAGGGGGATTGCCTGGTATTTCGGGGCTGGACTGTACTGTTAAGTCAGGATCAGACTGATATGCTTCAGGAAAGTTCTTCTCTGCGAAAGTCACATGTTGAGCAAAATGAGGCTGCTTCTTGGGTGGTAACTAGCCATAGAACAAGCTATTATGCTATTGTTCGTTCCCAGGTTGAGTGCTCCTCTCTTTTTATTTATGCAAATTTTGACACTTGGGGAAGTCTCCCTAAGTGTGATGCGGGAATCCAGACGTGGACCCGTTGCTCAGTGTGCCTAGAGGGATATATATGGCTGCACCTCACTGACGAGGCCCACACTAGGCAGAAACGTACGTCTGGGGTTTTGCTGTTTCTCTCGTTCAGAGAGGGATTGCCTGGTATTTCGGGGGCTGGACTGTACTGTGAAGTCAGGATCAGACTGATATGCTTCAGGAAAGTTCTTCTCTGTGAAAGGCACATGTTGAGCAAAAAGAGGCTGCTTCTTGGGTAGTAACTAGCCATAGAACAAGTTGTTATGCTATTGTTCATTCCCAGGTTGAGCACTTCTCTCTCTTTATTTACACATATATGTATATACACAATCAAGGGGTAAAGGAGGGGGGGGGGGCTGTTTTGAATAGCCAAAGTAGGGGGCTGAAAAATATGAAAACTCTGGAGCCTTCAAAATTGTTTTAGGAGCCATAGAAGGGTTATGAGACTATGTTTAATTCTAAAGTAAATGTGTATTGGCTGCCAACCTAACACAAGTAAGAGAAGAACATAATTATTTATATACTGGGTTTAAGTCCAATGTGCTTTAGTTGTGACTGTTTATTTACAGAGCCAGTAAATCTGTTGTTTGAACCTGTATTTGTTGGCATAGAATCTGCTTAGATCAGCTAAATAGCAAACAAAAATGGTCCACAGTGAAACACAACACAGGAAGCTCAATAATTGCCATAATAAGCTCTAAATGAAAAAAGGAATTATGGCCATATAGGCTTACTTTTGACTGGGAGAGTTTTTGCTTAAAGGGACATCGAACACTAGATTTTTCTTTGCATAAATGTTTTGTAGATCCATTTATATAGCCCATCAAGGAGCGTTTATAAAAAAATGTATAGTTTTGCTTATTTTTTAAGAACATTGTGCTGATTTTCAGACTCCTAACCAAGCCCCACAGTGTTAGATGTTTGTTATATGTCTTTCCATATGCAGGGGAGGGGGAGTGTCTGCTCTTGTTCTTTACCAAGCCCCTTTCAGTGGGTGTCCCAGACTAACCTCACCAACAGTACTAAACTGGGAGCTTCTAAGTAAGTTTTTTTAAAAGGTTTTATACTGGATTTTCAGAACAGTATCTGTGCATATTATTCTTTATAGCAGTGTCTATTACATGCAGTTAAATGAAAATTGGTGTAAATTGCCCCTTTAAAAGAAAACTAAACACAATACAATATCAAAATCGGTAAATGGATAATAAAAAGACAGTGCAAAAGCACTTTGTTTGCATTTCATATGAGTAGTAAATTTCGTTATGATACATTTTAAAGTTCGTTATATTTTCCCTCGCACTGCATCATGTGACAGACATTAGCCAATCACAAAACGAATATACGTATATTCTGTGAATCTTGCACATGCTCAGTAGGAGCTCCTGACTCAGAAACTGAGCATACAAAAAGCTTCTGCATATTAAGATAATGGAAGTGATTTGGAAA
>NC_069508.1:58355191-58387430 GCF_027579735.1 Bombina bombina
CTTTACAATTTACTTTTATCATCAATTTTGCTTTGTCCTCTTGGTATTCTTAGATGAAAGCTAAACCCAGGTAGGCTCATATGCTCATTTAATAGACCTTGAAGGAAGGCCGCCTCTTATCTGAATGCATTTTGACTGTTTTTACAACAAGAGGGTGTTAGTTCATGTGTACCATATAGATAACATTTTGCTCACGCACATAAGGAGTTACTTATGAGAGGGCACTGATGGGTTAAAATGCAAGTCTGTCATAAGAACTGAAATAAGGCGCAGTCTGCAGAGGTTAAAAGTATATTAATATAAAAAATAATAATAAAAACTTTCTTAAATGGGAGTTGATAACAAATTATGCTTACTTGATAATTTCCTTTTCTTCTGATGGAAAGAGTTCACAGCTGCATTCATTACTTTTGGGAAATAAGAACCTGGCCACCAGGAGGAGGCAAAGACACCCCAGCCAAAGGCATAAATACTCCTCCCACTCCCCTCATCCCCCAGTCATTCTGCCAAGGAACAGTAGAAGAAATATCAGGGTGAAAAGTAGCCAGAAGAATATAAAGACACCCCACAAAAAATTACGGGTGGGGAGCTGTGGACTCTTTCCATCAGAAGAAAAGGAAATTATCAGGTAAGCATAATTTATGTTTTCTTCTTAAATGGAAAGAGTCCACAGCTGCATTCATTACTTTTGGGAAATCAATACCCAAGCTATAGAGGACACTGAATGCCAAGACAGGAGGGTACAAAATGTGGCCCAAACAGAGGGTGCCAGGCCTGAACCACGACCTAATAAACAATCCCACTTTGTCGAAGCCGAGAATTTTTTTTAAAGAAAAAGCCCCAGTGACACTGACTCGCAGCTAGTCCAGAGCCAAACAAGAGACCGCGAACGGACTCAACTGAGCCAACAGTCCTCCAAGAGACACCGTCGCCCAAAAGACGGTCCCCCATCAATCACCCCTCAGATGAAACCAGCCGAAAGCCCCCAAGGGGACAAGGCAAAGGAGAACCGAGGAAACCAAAAGGTTCCCTTAATATGAAAGAACACCTCCAAGTGTTTGTGGGCCCAGCTCATCGAGACCTAAAAGGGCCCAAACAGAGAAAGAGGCCACGCCATACAAGGTGAAAAACCGGGATAATACCGGAACCAGAGACAGAAAAACATTTCCCCAACATCCTGCAAGCATGGACGCAACTGAGGAAGCAAAGTGCTCCCTGTGCCCACCCATAGAATACCAAAGTATTCAACCATAAAAGTGTGTAATAGACCCAGGCAAAAACCTCAGGTTTAAGAACCCAGAGTACATAACAGGACAACACAAAAGGAGCTTGCAAGGAAGAAGAAACGGACTGCACATTCCAGGCAACCCAAGCCGCCTGACCTACACTGACCCCACTAAAAACATAATTTATGTAAGAACTTACCTGATAAATTCATTTCTTTCATATTAGCAAGAGTCCATGAGCTAGTGACGTATGGGATATACATTCCTACCAGGAGGGGCAAAGTTTCCCAAACCTCAAAATGCCTATAAATACACCCCTCACCACACCCACAATTCAGTTTAACGAATAGCCAAGAAGTGGGGTGATAAAAAAGTGCGAAAGCATATAAAATAAGGAATTGGAATAATTGTGCTTTATACAAAATCATAACCACCACAAAAAAGGGCGGGCCTCATGGACTCTTGCTAATATGAAAGAAATGAATTTATCAGGTAAGTTCTTACATAAATTATGTTTTCTTTCATGTAATTAGCAAGAGTCCATGAGCTAGTGACGTATGGGATAATGACTACCCAAGATGTGGAACTTTCCACACAAGAGTCACTAGAGAGGGAGGGATAAAATAAAGACAGCCAATTCCTGCTGAAAATAATCCACACCCAAAATAAAGTTTAACGAAAAACATAAGCAGAAGATTCAAACTGAAACCGCTGCCTGAAGTACTTTTCTACCAAAAACTGCTTCAGAAGAAGAAAATACATCAAAATGGTAGAATTTAGTAAAAGTATGCAAAGAGGACCAAGTTGCTGCTTTGCAGATCTGGTCAACCGAAGCTTCATTCCTAAACGCCCAGGAAGTAGAAACTGACCTAGTAGAATGAGCTGTAATTCTCTGAGGCGGAGTTTTACCCGACTCAACATAGGCAAGATGAATTAAAGATTTCAACCAAGATGCCAAAGAAATGGCAGAAGCTTTCTGGCCTTTTCTAGAACCGGAAAAGATAACAAATAGACTAGGAGTCTTACGGAAAGATTTCGTAGCTTCAACATAATATTTCAAAGCTCTAACAACATCCAAAGAATGCAACGATTTCTCCTTAGAATTCTTAGGATTAGGACATAATGAAGGAACCACAATTTCTCTACTAATGTTGTTGGAATTCACAACTTTAGGTAAAAATTCAAAAGAAGTTCGCAACACCGCCTTATCCTGATGAAAAATCAGAAAAGGAGACTCACAAGAAAGAGCAGATAATTCAGAAACTCTTCTGGCAGAAGAGATGGCCAAAAGGAACAAAACTTTCCAAGAAAGTAATTTAATGTCCAATGAATGCATAGGTTCAAATGGAGGAGCTTGAAGAGCTCCCAGAACCAAATTCAAACTCCAAGGAGGAGAAATTGACATAATGACAGGTTTTATACGAACCAAAGCTTGTACAAAACAATGAATATCAGGAAGAATAGCAATCTTTCTGTGAAAAAGAACAGAAAGAGCAGAGATTTGTCCTTTCAAAGAACTTGCGGACAAACCCTTATCTAAACCATCCTGAAGAAACTGTAAAATTCTCGGTATTCTAAAAGAATGCCAAGAAAAATGATGAGAAAGACACCAAGAAATATAAGTCTTCCAGACTCTATAATATATCTCTCGAGATACAGATTTACGAGCCTGTAACATAGTATTAATTACAGAGTCAGAAAAACCTCTTTGACCAAGAATCAAGCGTTCAATCTCCATACCTTTAAATTTAAGGATTTCAGATCCTGATGGAAAAAGGGACCTTGTGACAGAAGGTCTGGTCTTAACGGAAGAGTCCACGGTTGGCAAGAGGCCATCCGGACAAGATCCGCATACCAAAACCTGTGAGGCCATGCCGGAGCTACCAGCAGAACAAACGAGCATTCCTTCAGAATCTTGGAGATTACTCTTGGAAGAAGAACTAGAGGCGGAAAGATATAGGCAGGATGATACTTCCAAGGAAGTGATAATGCATCCACTGCCTCCGCCTGAGGATCCCGGGATCTGGACAGATACCTGGGAAGTTTCTTGTTTAGATGGGACGCCATCAGATCTATTTCTGGAAGTTCCCACATTTGAACAATCTGAAGAAATACCCCTGGGTGAAGAGACCATTCGCCCGGATGCAACGTTTGGCGACTGAGATAATCCGCTTCCCAATTGTCTATACCTGGGATATGAACCGCAGAGATTAGACAGGAGCTGGATTCCGCCCAAACCAAAATTCGAGATACTTCTTTCATAGCCAGAGGACTGTGAGTCCCTCCTTGATGATTGATGTATGCCACAGTTGTGACATTGTCTGTCGGAAAACAAATGAACGATTCTCTCTTCAGAAGAGGCCAAAACTGAAGAGCTCTGAAAACTGCACGGAGTTCCAAAATATTGATCGGTAATCTCACCTCCTGAGATTCCCAAACTCCTTGTGCCGTCAGAGATCCCCACACAGCTCCCCAACCCGTGAGACTTGCATCTGTTGAAATTACAGTCCAGGTCGGAAGCACAAAAGAAGCCCCCTGAATTAAACGATGGTGATCTGACCACCATGTTAGAGAGTGTCGAACAATCGGTTTTAAAGATATTGTTTGAGATATCTTCGTGTAATCCTTGCACCATTGCTTCAGCATACAGAGCTGAAGAGGTCGCATGTGAAAACGAGCAAAGGGGATCGCGTCCGATGCAGCAGTCATAAGACCTAGAATTTCCATGCATAAGGCTACCGAAGGGAATGATTGTGACTGAAGGTTTCGACAAGCTGCAATCAATTTTAGACGTCTCTTGTCTGTTAAAGACAGAGTCATGGACACTGAATCCATCTGGAAACCCAGAAAGGTTACCCTTGTCTGAGGAATCAAAGAACTTTTTGGTAAATTGATCCTCCAACCATGATCTTGAAGAAACAACACAAGTCGATTCGTATGAGATTCTGCTAAATGTAAAGACTGAGCAAGTACCAAGATATCGTCCAAATAAGGAAATACCACAATACCCTGTTCTCTGATTACAGACAGAAGGGCACCGAGAACCTTTGTAAAAATTCTTGGAGCTGTAGCTAGGCCAAACGGCAGAGCCACAAACTGGTAATGCTTGTCCAGAAAAGAGAATCTCAGGAACTGATAATGATCTGGATGAATCGGAATATGCAGATATGCATCCTGTAAATCTATTGTGGACATATAATTCCCTTGCTGAACAAAAGGCAAGATAGTCCTTACAGTTACCATTTTGAACGTTGGTATCCGTACATAACGATTCAATATTTTTAGATCCAGAACTGGTCTGAAGGAATTCTCCTTCTTTGGTACAATGAAGAGATTTGAATAAAACCCCATCCCCTGTTCCGGAACTGGAACTGGCATAATTACTCCAGTCAACTCTAGATCTGAAACACATTTCAGAAATGCTTGAGCTTTTACTGGATTTACTGGGACACGGGAAAGAAAAAATCTCTTTGCAGGAGGTCTCATCTTGAAACCAATTCTGTACCCTTCTGAAACAATGTTCTGAATCCAAAGATTGTGAACAGAATTGATCCAAATTTCCTTGAAAAAACGTAACCTGCCCCCTACCAGCTGAGCTGGAATGAGGGCCGCACCTTCATGTGGACTTAGAAGCAGGCTTTGCCTTTCTAGCTGGCTTGGATTTATTCCAGACTGGAGATGGTTTCCAAACTGAAACTGCTCCTGAGGATGAAGGATCAGGCTTTTGTTCTTTGTTGAAACGAAAGGAACGAAAACGATTATTAGCCCTACTTTTACCTTTAGATTTTTTATCCTGTGGTAAAAAAGTTCCTTTCCCACCAGTAACAGTTGAAATGATGGAATCCAACTGAGAACCAAATAATTTGTTACCCTGGAAAGAAATAGAAAGTAAAGTTGATTTAGAAGCCATATCAGCATTCCAAGTTTTAAGCCATAAAGCTCTTCTAGCTAAAATAGCTAGAGACATAAACCTGACATCAACTCTGATAATATCAAAAATGGCATCACAGATAAAATTATTAGCATGCTGAAGAAGAATAATAATGTCATGAGAATCACGATGTGTTACTTGTTGCGCTAAAGTTTCCAACCAAAAAGTTGAAGCTGCAGCAACATCAGCCAAAGATATAGCAGGTCTAAGAAGATTACCTGAACACAGATAAGCTTTTCTTAGAAAGGATTCAATTTTCCTATCTAGAGGATCCTTAAACGAAGTACCATCTGACGTAGGAATAGTAGTACGTTTAGCAAGGGTAGAAATAGCCCCATCAACTTTAGGGATTTTGTCCCAAAATTCTAATCTGTCAGACGGCACAGGATATAAATGCTTAAAACGTTTAGAAGGAGTAAATGAATTACCCAATGTATCCCATTCTTTGGAAATTACTGCAGAAATAGCATTAGGAACAGGAAAAACTTCTGGAATAACCACAGGAGCTTTAAATACCTTATCCAAACGTTTAGAATTAGTATCAAGAGGACCAGAATCCTCTATTTCTAAAGCAATTAGAACTTCTTTAAGTAAAGAACGAATAAATTCCATTTTAAATAAATATGAAGATTTATCAGCATCAACCTCAGAGACAGAATCCTCTGAACCAGAGGAGTCATCAGAATCAGAATGATGATGTTCATTTAAAAATTCATCTGTAGGGAGAGAAGTTTTAAAAGATTTTTTACGTTTACTAGAAGGAGAAATAACAGACATAGCCTTCTTTATGGATTCAGAAACAAAATCTCTTATATTATCAGGAACATTCTGCACCTTAGATGTTGAAGGAACTGCAACAGGCAATGGTACTTTACTAAAGGAAATATTATCTGCTTTAACAAGTTTGTCATGACAATCAATACAAACAACAGCTGGAGAAATAGCTACCAAAAGTTTACAGCAGATACACTTAGCTTTGGTAGATTCAGCACTTGACAGCGATTTTCCTGTAGTATCTTCTGACTCAGATGCAACGTGAGACATCTTGCAATATGTAAGAGAAAAAACAACATATATATAAAGCAAAATTGATCAAATTCCTTAAATGACAGTTTCAGGAATGGGAAAAAATGCCAAAGAACAAGCTTCTAGCAACCAGAAGCAATAAAAAATGAGACTTAAATAATGTGGAGACAAAAGCGACGCCCATATTTTTTCGCGCCAAATAAGACGCCCACATTATTTGGCGCCTAAATGCTTTTGGCGCCAAAAATGACGCCACATCCGGAACGCCGACATTTTTGGCGCGAAATAACGTCAAAAAATGACGCAACTTCCGGCGACACGTATGACGCCGGAAACGGAAATAGAATTTTTGCGCCAAAAAAGTCCGCGCCAAGAATGACGCAATAAAATGAAGCATTTTCAGCCCCCGCGAGCCTAACAGCCCACAGGGAAGAGTCAAATTTTTGAAGGTAAGAAAAAATGGTTAAATCAAAATGCATTATCCCAAATATGAAACTGACTGTCTGAAAATAAGGAAAGTTGAACATTCTGAGTCAAGGCAAATAAATGTTTGAATACATATATTTAGAACTTTATAAACAAAGTGCCCAACCATAGCTTGGAGTGTCACAGAAAATAAGACTTACTTACCCCAGGACACTCATCTACATATAGCAGATAGCCAAACCAGTACTGAAACGAGAATCAGCAGAGGTAATGGTATATATAAGAGTATATCGTCGATCTGAAAAGGGAGGTAAGAGATGAATCTCTACGACCGATAACAGAGAACCTATGAAATAGACCCCGTAGAAGGAGATCACTGCATTCAAATAGGCAATACTCTCCTCACATCCCTCTGACATTCACTGCACGCTGAGAGGAAAACCGGGCTCCAACTTGCTGCGGAGCGCATATCAACGTAGAATCTAGCACAAACTTACTTCACCACCTCCATCGGAGGCAAAGTTTGTAAAACTGAATTGTGGGTGTGGTGAGGGGTGTATTTATAGGCATTTTGAGGTTTGGGAAACTTTGCCCCTCCTGGTAGGAATGTATATCCCATACGTCACTAGCTCATGGACTCTTGCTAATTACATGAAAGAAAAGGGGAACACAAGCCTCCATCAAGGCAACCTGAGGAGAGTATACCCTCAGAACCAAGGGGAAAGGAGAAACCATCTCATAGCAGACTTAGCTATCAGGCTAGACTCAACAAGCTCTCACATACAAGGGATACTGCAACCCCTAGACCGCTCGGACAGTCTGACCTGCAGACCCATACCCAGCTGGACCAACCCAGTCACAGGGATCCAGTACAGGAACAAAAGAATCCCGAAACCGATACAGGAACGAGCGTAAAGATGGTATAGCCATCCCTCGAGAGTACTAGTACAACCTGACACAGATAAGGCCATAGACTTAAGTATCTATCAAAACAAGGCCCCACAGTCTGACTTGGAGCCGGTAAGGCCCCAGGCGGAACCACTTCCACCCTATACCTCCTGAACCAGAGAAGAAGTCCTAAAAAAGGACCTCATCTCCATAGGAAGGATAATATTCCGTATGAAAAGGGAATAGACCGGAAGGAAAACAACTGCCCTCAAGGCCCGAAGCCACCGGTGGGAATAAAAAATTTCCAACCCAAATCTCCCAGAAAAAGGACCCCCTTACAAGTCACACGGCAAACAGAGGCACAGCCAACCCATATACTGTACCTGCAGAGCAGAGAATTTACGGGTACACTGGCAAACTGACCAGGGGAATGCAACCCTAAGTTGCACCAGAAATTGCAAAACCAATGCCAGTAGCTGGGTATGAACCCACACCCGTGAGGTGCAAGCCACCCAGGTAACCTCTAGATGACATGGGATACTTAGTAGTAAAGAGTAATAAATACTCCAAAAACCAGGCCAACCCTGACCCGGTCAGGTAGATGGAGCAAGAACACAACCCAAGTTCCCACTACCGTGGAACACCCCGACCAGCCCTGAGATCCAGGAATTCAAAACAACCCAAAAGCGGGAATCTCAGGGAGAAAAGACAGGTCCGGCAACCTATAGTCCAGGCAACCATACCCTAAACTACACATCCCAACTGGCCAAAAAGCAAGCAAGGGAATAGATGCATATCCAGAGAACCCAGATAGCAAAAAGAACTTGAAACCCCTGACCAAAGGGAGGGACCACCCTTATTCAAAGTCCCATGCTCCAAGGAGCCAGACTAGAAGTCGAATGAAAGAACTTCCCAAGCCCCAGGACAACAGAAGGGATACCTCGAGGTCCAAAAACCCTACTAGCAGGGATAGTCTCCCCATCACCTCTACACAGGCAGAGGACACAGGGAAGAGAAAAGCTCTAAGTGTTCCCAGCTCCAGGAAACCCCGAGCTGAACACAGTCCCCACAGGGATCAACCACCCTCCAGAAACATAGATTTCTAAAAGGAGATCTAACTCACCTGGAGAAAATAGAGGAAGACCCAAAGGTTTCAACACTCAGACAGTTTACGTCAAAGAGTAAAAGCTGCATCTAGAGACACTCTAAACAGCCATCGTGCACACCTCCAAGGTGCCAAGAGCTGCAACAGGCTGCAACTGCAAACCATCCGCACGCTCGACATCGATTCATAAAAAGCTGTTGGATCAAGCCCTAAAAGGACAATCCAGAGCCTAAAAATGAAAGGCCAAAACCACTCAAACCGCGGAAATGGGGCACTCAGCCCCCCAGTCCTCCACCACATGGGGGAGGAAATTCTAGGTTCTGATGAGATCAGATGTCAAAAAGAGTGACGCAGCGGAAATTCCCCTGACCGGTTCTCTAAGACCGAAGGCTAACGGGACAGAAGAATCCTACCCGCCTCACGGACCTACAGGTCCTCTCGATGCTTAGTTAACATAAATAAACAAAAACCAAGCACCATGCGCTTCTACCGAACCAGCGAGCAGAACAGCACCACGTGCCTGAACAGTCGCAAGAACGAACGAACCCAACAATAAATCCTGCTTTAAAGGGGTAGAAAGAAAACAGGCATTTTAACACAGGACTAACATGTCCAAAACAACTTCCGAAGAAGTAATAAGTATCGATCCCAGCAAGTTCCCGAAGTAAAACATAACAAAAATAAGACATCCCATCGGATACAAATAAAATCAAGGCAACCCGAAGGTTAACCCCCAAAAAAAAGACACGGGCCTACCGTTAGAACCAGCCAAACGAAACCCCATCTCACAAAAACTGGGAAAGAACTCAAAGACAATAGGAAATTACTTCATCCCCACCTGTCTAACGAGACGTACCATTCGGACTATCAGACTTAAAATTTCCTTTATCTAAACGATAGGGTCATTCAGCGACTCAAACAGATGTCTGAGCAATACGCAAAGGCGCGCAATCCGGTACCGAAAGGCACAACACTCCAGAACAGAACCCTCAGGATACTGCGGAGGCCCACCCCAAGGCAGAATACCCGGGATAATAGGACACAAGCACATTCTCAAAGAAACGTCTGGACTCTACAGACGAGCAATCGCCAACATAATCTGATAGCGAAAACGTGCTGCAAGCTCCGGGGGGGGGAACATACCACCCCGCGTGGAGGAACTATAAACTGGGTTATCCGCTTGTGTAGGAGGAAGAGTCGGTAGGGAACTCGCTCCCTGGGAGACAGGACCACCAGAGGCGGATGGCTCAGCAGATCCCCGAGCCCGAGGAACCGGGTGCTCTCATATGGCATATGGAACAAAAGTGGTTGACAGGAGTCAACAAGGCTAAACCGGATTCGTCACCGGACACAGAATCTGAATCAGATATTACAATCGTGTCGGTATCAGTCGTGTCGTAACTGAATCTGAAATGAGTACAGTATCAGCATCAGTATCCCCTATAGCTGTAAAGAGGATATAGCAATATGGACTACAGGTAGTAAAAAACAAAAATGGCACCTGACACCACCAATGGCTGGGGCACTCACCACCTCCAATGACCAGACTCCGCGGACTAGAATATCTCAGTCGCCACACGGTCGGGAATGCGGAAATGGGAAACAGAGCGTAACCACGCCCAGACAGAGGGTGAACCATACAGTCCAGAAAGCGCGTCCAGCCAAAAGGCTGCGTCACTTCCAAAGGCCTCAAATTTCCAAACCACAAGCCCATAACCCTCACACATAAGCAGGTTGAATCACATAACAAACATGATTATAAACCCCCCATCCAATAACCCCCCTCAGGAGATATTAACCCTCGATTCTAAGATCTAACAGACTCACTGAGACCCTTATGTTATAATTTAAACCCGCAAGGAGCTTTAGCCTCACGGGAAACATCACGTTACAGTAAAGTAAAATGAAACAATCTTACCGGAATCAACGCTATGGAACAGGAACACAGCCTTTCAAGTGTGACGAATAGTAGCATCGCCTCCGCCATGGACTTGAGAGAAGAAAGCAGGCAGCGAAGCAAAGTTAGACAACGCTGATTGCTTGAGGAGCTGTTAATAGGTTAATAGTCGAGATGTTTTCGCAGAAAGAAACTTCCTGCATCTCCAGACTCTAACTTTCATCCAAGCCCTCACTGAGAGACTGACAGGACTACTTAAAACTCCTGTCCCATGTCGAAGAATACTACCCTCTATTAGAGACAAAAACAAAAATTTTAATTCTGACACGTCTCTGCCAACCTTCTGGGAATGACTGGGGAATGAGGGGAGTGGGAGGAGTATTTAAACCCTTGGCTGGGGTGTCTTTGCCTCTTCCTGGTGGCCAGGTTCTTATTTCCCAAAAGTAATGAATGCAGCTGTGGATTTTTCCCGTGTAAGAAGAAAATATTCAGGAAAAAGGTCAATGGTTTAAAATACTATTAACATTTTTTTCTTTGCTGAATGATAACCAAATAACTTATAAACCCTATAATCCAAGATCCCTCAGCAATCAGCAAAGCAAATTGCAGCCAGCGGTTACAAGAAAATGACGAACATTACTACAAATCACCTCGTAACAAGTATAAGGATTTCAAACCATGTATTTAAACAGCGGCACTCCCTTCTTCAAATAAGTGGTCTTTCACATTTATACAGTTGTTAGGATAAGGGATTCTTTAGGGTTGTCAGAACAAATAAATTATTTGCACATATATTCTTGTTTGGTGTGGTCTGACTCCGGAAATCATTAGGGCAAGGAAATAGTTTGTATTTTGAAAAATGTTTTGGATATCTAATGTGGGAACTCCATACTCGGGTTTTAGTGAACTTAGAAAAATGTTTCTGATATAAACTGTTAACTTTAAAGGGCCTTAAAAGAAACCCCCAAAAATGTAATTTTGTGATTCAGACAAAGCATAACATTTTTTAAAAGTTTCCAATTTACTTCTAATAAATGTTCTTCTTTCCCATGGTATTCTTTATTGAAGAGATACCTAGGTAGGTATCTTGAGCACTACATCTAGAGCTCTTACAAATGGGTAACATTCTTGCAAAACTGCTGCCATATAGTGGTCCAGAAATGGAGCGACTCCTAAGCATACATTGCTGCTATTTAACAATAAATACCAAGAGAATGAAGATAAACTGATAATAGAAGTAAATTAGAAAGTTGTATAAAATCGCATGCTTTATCTGAATCATGAAAGAAAAAAAAAATTGGGTTTCATACCAGTTAATATTTCATGATTCAGATAGAGCATGAGATTTTTAACAACTTACAATTTACTTCTATGATCAAAATGTATTTCATTCTCCTGATATTCTGTTGAAACATGCAAGTGTATTTTGTACTGTATGACACCAATGTCTACATCTGCAAAAATTGAATAGAGAAATACGTTCTAAAATTAAAATAAAGTTCCCTCAAGCCTTCAGTGGTTGAAAAATATGTTCAAAATTTAGGAACCAGTAAGAATATTTGGCATTTTTATATAGAGGCATTTTTATATAGATATATGGAGAACACAAAAAGTTAGGAGTCAGGGATAAAATTCAAGGCGCCAGCAAGCTCGCTGGCACCTGGGCTTGTCTAGCCTTGCTTTAAAGGGGGGACGGGGGGGGACTAACTATTGGACATCCCTAGAAGGTTTTGGTGAGAATTTATGTGCTGCAGGCCAAGTTTGTGGTTGAGAACATGCTTGACCATGATTCACTCGTCAATTCACATTATTTCTCCACGTCCCTCTACACCAGGGGTTGATAATCTTTTCATATAAAACGGGCCTCATCGGATTTTTTTTTTTCTTCTACTTGGGAGGACCAAAGTGCATATTTTGGAACTGCCAATAAAAAACAAACAACAATATGTAGAATACTTTAGTTTCTATATAACAAATTTCAATTAAAAACGGACACCGTACGGTTAAGGGGCAACAAGAATGTGTTTACGACGACTTGCTATATCAGCTGCATAATATAAAATGTATTGAAAATTGGTTCACTCATTGAACAAAAAAGTTCAGTACCCAAGTATTGGCCTTTGTGTATTATGTTAAATGGATTTTGATAAATAGAGCTACGATTTTTCTTTGAGTCAGATACAGCATACCATTTTTAACCACTTTCCATTTTACTTTTATTAGCTTATTTGTTTCTCTTGGTATCCTTTGTTAAAGAGCATACATAGGCAGGCTTAAGAGCAGCAGTGCACTACTGGGAGCTAGCTGAACAATTCATTCATCATTGGCTCCCCCTATGTGTTCAGCTAGCTCACAGTACTATATTACTGCTCCTGGCCCTACTTATGTATGAGTTGTAAAAAAATAATACCAAGAAAACAAAGCAAATTAGATAATAGAAGTCAATTGGAAAGCCGTTTGAAATTGCACGCTCTGTCTAAATCATGCACATTTAATTTTAACTTTACTGTTCCTTTAAAAAAAAACTGGGACTGCCCTAGCATTACCCAACCAGAGATCTGCCTGACTCCATCCTTCTGTGTCGTACAGGCGCCACCCTGATCCTCACAATCATGAAGAAGGAAAAAAAAAAGGGATTATATTAAGAGGTATCCATGTGTAATTGTTTTTGAACATGTGCTATTGTAAAGATCCAAAAATACATACAGGAAGTTGCTATTTCCACTCGTGCACACGCTGTTTAACCTGAAATATGAGTAATATTACATTCCTCCCTGATGAAGACACTTTAGTCTGAAGAAGAGGAAACTGGACGACATGGTTTGGATTGATACACTGTGGCCCCCAGAGCTTAGGTTGGACAAGCCTGCTCTGAGCAACAAACAACTCAGTAAAGTTTCTAGCCATAAGATATCAATAAATAGTGTAAACAAAATTAACCTTTAAAGTTTAAAATGTACCTTTAAAGTTTAATTTTGACTTTGGTCTCCCTTTAAAAAGAGCATAAACACCTCTTGCTTTTGTGTAAAAACTGCTTTTCCCTACGCTCACTAGGAAGAACAACGCAAACTCTGTAACCAAGATTTAAAAAAAAAAAAAAAAAGAAAGCTCAACATTGCCTAAACTAGGTCTTTTGATTTGCAGCAGTGTCAGGTTAAACAATTTGCTTTCTGATATTTTTTACAGCTAGACAGTGCTAGTTCATGTGTGTCGTTTAGATAACATTGTGCTCACTCCCGTGGAGTTATTTATGAGTCAGCACTCATTGGCTAAAATGCAAGTCTGTCAGAAGAACTGAAATAAGGGGGCAATCTGCAGAGGCGTAGATACAAGGTAATCACAGAGGTAAAAAGTATATTAGTATAACTGTTAGTTATGCAAAACTGGGGAATGTGTAATAAAGGGATTATATATATATATATACAGGTGGCCCTCGTTTTACAACTGTTCAATTTACACCGTTTCAGAATAACAACCTTTTTTTCCAGTCATGTGACTGCTATTGAAAAGCATTGAGAAGCAGTTCATTTATTAAAATAACCAGTAGGTGGAGCTGTCCGCTTGTGTTGCAGCAAAGCCAAGCAAGCTGAAATTAATCAGTTTAACCAGACCTGAGCTATCGATCACATTTCAAAGGAACAAGATCTTCCTGTCTATAACTCAGTCCAGATTGGAATGCATAGAAAGAACTGTTTGCAGAAAAATGCAAGTGAAGTCTGTGTTGTGTGATTATTTTATTAAGTTTATAATGCTGTTTAGCAAATGTTTTTGTTCATTTAACTTAGTTTAATTATATATTCTGTGTTGTGTGATTATTTTATTAGGTTTATAATGCTGTTTAGCATTTAAAGTCTACATTTCAAAGCTTTTTAAATAATGTATTAGATTAGACAATTTTGAGAGGGGCCTGGAACCTATCTCCCTCACTTCCCATTGAGTTACACTATAAACTGGGTTTCAATTTACAACCATTCCTTCTGGAACCTAACCCCGGCGTAAACTGAGGGCTACATATATATATATTTAAACAATATCTGGAGAAGACTGTCCCTTTAAAGGAATACTAAAGTCAAAATTAAACTTTCATGATTCAGAGAGCATGTAATTTTAAGCAACTTTCTAATTTACTCAAATAAAAATTTCCTTCAACAAAATGTGCACAGACTTTTTATATTTACACGTTTTGAGTCACCAGCTCCTACTGAGCATGTGCAAGACTCACAGAATATATGTAAATGCATTTGTGATTGGTTGTTGGCTGTCACATGATACACGGGGAGTGGAAATAAACATAACTTTTAAATTTGTCAGAAAAAAAAAAAAAACAGAATTTATGTTTACCTGATAAATTACTTTCTCCAACGGTGTGTCCGGTCCACAGCGTCATCCTTACTTGTGGGATATTCTCTTCCCCAACAGGAAATGGCAAAGAGCCCAGCAAAGCTGGTCACATGATCCCTCCTAGGCTCCGCCTACCCCAGTCATTCGACCGACGTTAAGGAGGAATATTTGCATAGGAGAAACCATATGTTACCGTGGTGACTGTAGTTAAAGAAAATAAATTATCAGACCTGATTAAAAAAACCAGGGCGGGCCGTGGACCGGACACACCGTTGGAGAAAGTAATTTATCAGGTAAACATAAATTCTGTTTTCTCCAACATAGGTGTGTCCGGTCCACGGCGTCATCCTTACTTGTGGGAACCAATACCAAAGCTTTAGGACACGGATGAAGGGAGGGAGCAAATCAGGTCACCTAAATGGAAGGCACCACGGCTTGCAAAACCTTTCTCCCAAAAATAGCCTCAGAAGAAGCAAAAGTATCAAATTTGTAAAATTTAGAAAAAGTGTGCAGTGAAGACCAAGTCGCTGCCTTACATATCTGATCAACAGAAGCCTCGTTCTTGAAGGCCCATGTGGAAGCCACAGCCCTAGTGGAGTGAGCTGTGATTCTTTCAGGAGGCTGCCGTCCGGCAGTCTCATAAGCCAATCGGATAATGCTTTTAATCCAGAAGGAGAGAGAGGTAGAAGTTGCTTTTTGACCTCTCCGTTTACCAGAATAAACAACAAAGAAAGACAAAGTTTGTCTGAAAACCTTAGTAGCTGCTAAGTAAAATTTGAGAGCACGAACTACATCCAAGTTGTGCAACAAACGTTCCTTCTTTGAAACTGGATTAGGACACAAAGAAGGCACAACTATCTCCTGGTTAATGTCTTTGTTAGAAACAACTTTTGGAAGAAAACCAGGTTTAGTACGCAAAACCACCTTATCTGCATGGAACACCAGATAAGGAGAAGAACACTGCAGAGCAGATAATTCTGAAACTCTTCTAGCAGAAGAAATTGCAACCAAAAACAAAACTTTCCAAGATAATAACTTAATATCAACGGAATGTAAGGGTTCAAACGGAACCCCCTGAAGAACTGAAAGAACTAGGTTGAGACTCCAAGGAGGAGTCAAAATTTTGTAAACAGGCTTGATTCTAACCAGAGCCTGAACAAAGGCTAGAACATCTGGCACAGCTGCCAGCTTTTTGTGAAGTAACACAGACAAGGCAGAAATCTGTCCCATCAAGGAACTTGCAGATAATCCTTTTTCCAATCCTTCTCGAAGGAAGGATAGACTCTTAGGAATCTTAACCTTGTCCCAAGGGAATCCTGCAGATTCACACCAACAGATATACCAAATTATGTGGTAATTTTCTGGTTACAGGCTTTCAGGCCTGAACAAGAGTATTAATAACAGAATCTGAGAACCCTCGCTTTGATAAGATCAAGCGTTCAATCTCCAAGCAGTCAGCTGGAGTGGGTCGAACGGACCTAGAACAAGAAGGTCTCGTCTCAAAGGTAGCTTCCATGGTGGAGCCGATGACATATTCACCAGATCTGCATACCAAGTCCTGCGTGGCCACGCAGGAGCTATCAAAATCACCGACGCCCTCTCCTGATTGATCCTGGCTACCAGCCTGGGGATGAGAGGAAACGGCGGGAACACATAAGCTAGTTTGAAGGTCCAAGGTGCTACTAGTGCATCCACTAGAGCCGCCTTGGGATCCCTGGATCTGTACCCGTAGTAAGGAACTCTGAAGTTCTGACGAGAGGCCATCAGATCCATGTCTGGAATGCCCCACGGTTGAGTGACTTGGGCAAAGATTTCCGGATGGAGTTCCCACTCCCCCGGATGCAATGTCTGACGACTCAGAAAATCCGCTTCCCAATTTTCCACTCCTGGGATGTGGATAGCAGACAGGTGGCAGGAGTGAGACTCCGCCCATAGAATGATTTTGGTCACTTCTTCCATCGCTAGGGAACTCCTTGTTCCCCCCTGATGGTTGATGTATGAACTTGGCCCTCGCTAGCTGAGGCCAAGCTTTGAGAGCATTGAATATCGCTCTCAGTTCCAGAATATTTATCGGTAGAAGAGATTCTACCCGAGACCAAAGACCCTGAGCTTTCAGGGATCCCCAGACCGCGCCCCAGCCCATCAGACTGGCGTCGGTCGTGACAATGACCCACTCTGGTCTGCGGAAGGTCATCCCTTGTGACAGGTTGTCCAGGGACAGCCACCAACGGAATGAGTCTCTGGTCCTCTGATTTACTTGTATCTTCGGAGACAAGTCTGAATAGTCCCCATTCCACTGACTGAGCAGGAACAGTTGTAATGGTCTTAGATGAATGCGCACAAAAGGAACTATGTCCATTGCCGCTACCATCAAACCTATCACTTCCATGCACTGCGCTATGGAAGGAAGAGGAACGGAATGAAGTATCCGACAAGAGTCTAGAAGTTTTGTTTTTCTGGCTTCTGTCAGAAAAATCCTCATTTCTAAGGAGTCTATTATAGTTCCCAAGAAGGGAACCCTCGTTGACGGAGATAGAGAACTCTTTTCCACGTTCACTTTCCATCCGTGAGATCTGAGAAAGGCCAGGACAATGTCCGTGTGAGCCTTTACTTGAGGAAGGGACGACGCTCGAATCAGAATGTCGTCCAAGTAAGGTACTACAGCAATGCCCCTTGGTCTTAGCACCGCCAGAAGGGACCCTAGTACCTATGAGAAAATCCTAGGAGCAGTGGCTAATCCGAAAGAAAACGCCACGAACTGGAAATGCTTGTCCAGGAATTCAAACCTTAGGAACCGATGATGTTCCTTGTGGATAGGAATATGTAGATACGCATCCTTGAAATCCACCTTGGTCATGAATTGACCTTCCTGGATGGAAGGAAGAAGTGTTCGAATGGTTTCCATCTTGAACGATGGAACCTTGAGAAACTTGTTCAAGATCTTGAGATCTAAGATTGGTCTGAACGTTCCCTCTTTTTTGGGAACTATGAACAGATTGGAGTAGAACCCCATCCCTTGTTCTCCTAATGGAACAGGATGAATCACTCCCATTTTTAGCAGGTCTTCTACCCAATGTAAGAATGCCTGTCTTCTTATGTGGTCTGAAGACAACTGAGACCTGTGGAACCTCCCCCTTGGAGGAAGCCCCTTGAACTCCAGAGAATAACCTTGGGAGACTATTTCTAGCGCCCAAGGGTCCAGAACATCTCTTGCCCCAGCCTGAGCGAAGAGAGAGAGTCTGCCCCCCACCAGATCCGGTCCCGGATCGGGGGCCCGCATTTCATGCTGTCTTGGTAGCAGTGGCAGGTTTCCTGGCCTGCTTTCCTTTGTTCCAGCCTTGCATATAAGTTTTTTCAGCAGTTGAGGCTGGGGTTGAACTCACAACCTTTGCGTTAAGAGGCATTAGACTTAAGCACTATGCCACAGCAACCCCATTCTTTCAAGTCAGGGCCAAAGAGTGTTTTCCCCTTGAAAGGAATGTCAAGCAATTTGTTCTTGGAAGACGCATCCGCTGCCCAAGATTTTAACCAAAGCGCTCTGCGCCACAATAGCAAACCCAGAATTTTTTCGCCGCTAACCTAGCCAATTGCAAGGTGGCGTCTAGGGTGAAAGAATTAGCCAATTTAAGAGCACGAATTCTGTCCATAATCTCCTCATAAGAAGAAGAATTACTAATAATCGCCTTTCCTAGCTCATCAAACTAGAAACACGCGGCTGCAGTGACAGGGACAATGCATGCAATTGGTTGTAGAAGGGAACCTTGCTGAACAAACATCTTTAGCAGACCTTCTAATTTTTTATCCATAGGATCTTGGAAAGCACAACTATCTTCTATGGGTATAGTGGCGCGCTTGTGTAGAGTAGAAACCGCCCCCTCGACCTTGGGGACTGTCTGCCATCAGTCCTTTCTGGTGTCGACTATAGGAAAACAATTTTATAAATATGGGGGGAGGTACTAAAGGTATACCGGGCCTGTCCCATTCTGTACTAACAATGTACGCCACCCGCTTGGATATAGGAAAAGCTTCGGGGGGCCCCGGGGCCTCTAAGAACTTTTCCATTTTACATAGTGGTTCTGGAATGACCAGATAATCACAATCATCCAAATTGGATAACACCTCCTTAAGCAGAGCGCGGAGATGTTCCAACTTAAATTTAAAAGTAATCACATCAGGTTCAGCTTGTTGAGAAATGTTTCCTGAATCTGAAATTTCTCCCTCAGACAAAACCTCCCTGGCCCCCTCAGACTGGTGTAGGGGCCCTTCAGAAACCATATCATCAGCGTTCTCATGCTCTACAGAATTTTCTAAAACAGAGCAGTCACGCTTTCACTGATAAGTGGGCATATTGGCTAAAATGTTTTTGATAGAATTATCCATTACAGCCGTTAAATGTTGCATAGTAAGGAGTATTGGCGCACTAGATGTACTAGGGGCCTCCTGTATGGGCAAGACTGGTGTAGACGAAGGAGGGGATGATGCAGTACCATGCTTACTCCCCTCACTTGAGGAATCATCTTGGGCATCATTTTTACTAAATTTTTTTATGACATAAAATACATATAGTTAAATGAGAAGGAACCTTGGTTTCCCCACAGTCAGAACACAATCTATCTGGTAGTTCAGACATGTTAAACAGGCATAAACTTGATAACAAAGCACAAAAAACGTTTTAAAATAAAACCGTTACTGTCACTTTAAATTTTAAACTAAACACACTTTATTACTGCAATTGCGAAAAAGTATGAAGGAATTGTTCAAAATTCACCAAAATTTCACCACAGTGTCTTAAAGCCTTAAAAGTATTGCACACCAAATTTGGAAGCTTTAACCCTTAAAATAACGGAACCGGAGCCGTTTTTATATTTAACCCCTTTACAGTCCCTGGAATCTGCTTTGCTGAGACCCAACCAAGCCCAAAGGGGAATACGATACCAAATGATGCCTTCAGAAAGACCTTTCTATGTATCAGAGCTCCACACACATGCAGCTGCATGCCATGCTGTCCTCAAAAACAAGTGCGCCATACCGGCGCGAAAATGAGGCTCTGACTATGATTAGGGAAAGCCCCTAAAGAATAAGGTGTCAAAAACAGTGCCTGCCGATATAATCATATCAAAATACCCAGAATAAATGATTCCTCAAGGCTAAATATGTGTTAATAATGAATCGATTTAGCCCAGAAAAAGTCTACAGTCTTAATAAGCCCTTGTGAAGCCCTTATTTACTATCTTAATAAACATGGCTTACCGGATCCCATAGGGAAAATGACAGCTTCCAGCATTACATCGTCTTGTTAGAATGTGTCATACCTCAAGCAGTAAGAGACTGCACACTGTTCCCCCAACTGAAGTTAATTGCTCTCAACAGTCCTGTGTGGAACAGCCATGGATTTTAGTTACGGTGCTAAAATCATTTTCCTCATACAAACAGAAATCTTCATCTCTTTTCTGTTTCAGAGTAAATAGTACATACCAGCACTATTTTAAAATAACAAACTCTTGATTGAATAATAAAAACTACAGTTAAACACTAAAAAACTCTAAGCCATCTCCGTGGAGATGTTGCCTGTACAACGGCAAAGAGAATGACTGGGGTAGGCGGAGCCTAGGAGGGATCATGTGACCAGCTTTGCTGGGCTCTTTGCCATTTCCTGTTGGGGAAGAGAATATCCCACAAGTAAGGATGACGCCGTGGACCGGACACACCTATGTTGGAGAAACATAATTTATGCTTACCTGATAAATTCCTTTCTCCTGTAGTGTAGTCAGTCCACGGGTCATCATTACTTATGGGATATTAACTCCTCCCCAACAGGAAGTGCAAGAGGATCACCCAAGCAGAGCTGCTATATAGCTCCTCCCCTCTACGTCACACCCAGTCATTCGACCGAGAACCAAACGAGAAAGGAGAAACTATAGGGTGCAGTGGTGACTGGAGTATAATTTAAAATTTAGACCTGCCATAAAAAACAGGGCGGGCCGTGGACTGACTACACTACAGGAGAAAGGAATTTATCAGGTAAGCATAAATTATGTTTTCTCCTGTTAAGTGTAGTCAGTCCACGGGTCATCATTACTTATGGGATACCAATACCAAAGCTAAAGTACACGGATGACGGGAGGGACAGGCAGGATCTTTATACGGAAGGAACCACTGCCTGAAGAACCTTTCTCCCAAAAACAGCCTCCGAAGAAGCAAAAGTGTCAAATTTGTAAAATTTGGAAAAAGTATGAAGAGAAGACCAAGTTGCAGCCTTGCAAATCTGTTCAACAGAGGCCTCATTCTTAAAGGCCCAAGTGGAAGCCACAGCTCTAGTAGAATGAGCTGTAATTCTTTCAGGAGGATGCTGTCCAGCAGTCTCATAGGCTAAACGTATTATGCTACGAAGCCAGAAAGAGAGAGAGGTAGCAGAAGCTTTTTGACCTCTCCTCTGTCCAGAATAAACGACAAACAGGGAAGAAGTTTGGCGAAAATCTTTAGTTGCCTGTAAATAAAATTTCAGGGCACGGACTACATCCAGATTGTGTAGGAGTCGTTCTTTCTTTGAAGAAGGGTTAGGACACAATGATGGAACAACAATCTCTTGATTGATATTCCTATTAGTGACTACCTTAGGTAAGAACCCAGGTTTAGTACGCAGAACTACCTTGTCTGAATGAAAAATCAGATAAGGAGAATCACAATGTAAGGCCGATAACTCAGAGACTCTTCGAGCCGAGGAAATAGCCATTAAAAACAGAACTTTCCAAGATAACAATTTGATATCAATGGAATGAAGGGGTTCAAACGGAACACCCTGTAAAACGTTAAGAACTAAGTTTAAGCTCCATGGTGGAGCAACAGTTTTAAACACAGGCTTAATCCTGGCCAAAGCCTGACAAAAAGCCTGAACGTCTGGAACCTCTGACAGACGATTGTGTAAAAGAATGGACAGAGCTGAGATCTGTCCCTTTAAGGAACTAGCAGATAAACCCTTTTCTAAACCTTCTTGTAGAAAACATAATTTATGTAAGAACTTACCTGATAAATTCATTTCTTTCATATTAGCAAGAGTCCATGAGCTAGTGACGTATGGGATATACATTCCTACCAGGAGGGGCAAAGTTTCCCAAACCTCAAAATGCCTATAAATACACCCCTCACCACACCCACAATTCAGTTTAACGAATAGCCAAGAAGTGGGGTGATAAAGTGCAAAAGCATATAAAATAAGGAATTGGAATAATTGTGCTTTATACAAAATCATAACCACCACAAAAAAAGGGCGGGCCTCATGGACTCTTGCTAATATGAAAGAAATGAATTTATCAGGTAAGTTCTTACATAAATTATGTTTTCTTTCATGTAATTAGCAAGAGTCCATGAGCTAGTGACGTATGGGATAATGACTACCCAAGATGTGGATCTTTCCACACAAGAGTCACTAGAGAGGGAGGGATAAAATAAAGACAGCCAATTCCTGCTGAAAATAATCCACACCCAAAATAAAGTTTAACGAAAAACATAAGCAGAAGATTCAAACTGAAACCGCTGCCTGAAGTACTTTTCTACCAAAAACTGCTTCAGAAGAAGAAAAGACATCAAAATGGTAGAATTTAGTAAAAGTATGCAAAGAGGACCAAGTTGCTGCTTTGCAAATCTGATCAACCGAAGCTTCATTCCTAAACGCCCAGGAAGTAGAAACTGACCTAGTAGAATGAGCTGTAATTCTCTGAGGCGGAGTTTTACCCGACTCAACATAGGCAAGATGAATTAAAGATTTCAACCAAGATGCCAAAGAAATGGCAGAAGCTTTCTGGCCTTTTCTAGAACCGGAAAAGATAACAAATAAACTAGAAGTCTTACGGAAAGATTTCGTAGCTTCAACATAATATTTCAAAGCTCTAACAACATCCAAAGAATGCAACGATTTCTCCTTAGAATTCTTAGGATTAGGACATAATGAAGGAACCACAATTTCTCTACTAATGTTGTTGGAATTCACAACTTTAGGTAAAAATTCAAAAGAAGTTCGCAACACCGCCTTATCCTGATGAAAAATCAGAAAAGGAGACTCACAAGAAAGAGCAGATAATTCAGAAACTCTTCTTGCAGAAGAGATGGCCAAAAGGAACAAAACTTTCCAAGAAAGTAATTTAATGTCCAATGAATGCATAGGTTCAAACGGAGGAGCTTGAAGAGCTCCCAGAACCAAATTCAAACTCCAAGGAGGAGAAATTGACATAATGACAGGTTTTATACGAACCAAAGCTTGTACAAAACAATGAATATCAGGAAGAATAGCAATCTTTCTGTGAAAAAGAACAGAAAGAGCAGAGATTTGTCCTTTCAAAGAACTTGCGGACAAACCCTTATCTAAACCATCCTGAAGAAACTGTAAAATTCTCGGTATTCTAAAAGAATGCCAAGAAAAATGATGAGAAAGACACCAAGAAATATAAGTCTTCCAGACTCTATAATATATCTCTCGAGATACAGATTTACGAGCCTGTAACATAGTATTAATTACAGAGTCAGAGAAACCTCTTTGACCAAGAATCAAGCGTTCAATCTCCATACCTTTAAATTTAAGGATTTCAGATCCTGATGGAAAAAGGGACCTTGTGACAGAAGGTCTGGTCTTAACGGAAGAGTCCACGGTTGGCAAGAGGCCATCCGGACAAGATCCGCATACCAAAACCTGTGAGGCCATGCCGGAGCTACCAGCAGAACAAACGAGCATTCCTTCAGAATCTTGGAGATTACTCTTGGAAGAAGAACTAGAGGCGGAAAGATATAGGCAGGATGATACTTCCAAGGAAGTGATAATGCATCCACTGCCTCCGCCTGAGGATCCCGGGATCTGGACAGATACCTGGGAAGTTTCTTGTTTAGATGGGACGCCATCAGATCTATTTCTGGAAGTTCCCACATTTGAACAATCTGAAGAAATACCTCTGGGTGAAGAGACCATTCGCCCGGATGCAACATTTGGTGACTGAGATAATCCGCTTCCCAATTGTCTATACCTGGGATATGAACCGCAGAGATTAGACAGGAGCTGGATTCCGCCCAAACCAAAATTCGAGATACTTCTTTCATAGCCAGAGGACTGTGAGTCCCTCCTTGATGATTGATGTATGCCACAGTTGTGACATTGTCTGTCTGAAAACAAATGAACGATTCTCTCTTCAGAAGAGGCCAAAACTGAAGAGCTCTGAAAATTGCACGGAGTTCCAAAATATTGATCGGTAATCTCACCTCCTGAGATTCCCAAACTCCTTGTGCCGTCAGAGATCCCCACACAGCTCCCCAACCCGTGAGACTTGCATCTGTTGAAATTACAGTCCAGGTCGGAAGCACAAAAGAAGCCCCCTGAATTAAACGATGGTGATCTGTCCACCATGTTAGAGAGTGTCGAACAATCGGTTTTAAAGATATTGTTTGAGATATCTTCGTGTAATCCTTGCACCATTGCTTCAGCATACAGAGCTGAAGAGGTCGCATGTGAAAACGAGCAAAGGGGATCGCGTCCGATGCAGCAGTCATAAGACCTAGAATTTCCATGCATAAGGCTACCGAAGGGAATGATTGTGACTGAAGGTTTTGACAAGCTGCAATCAATTTTAGACATCTCTTGTCTGTTAAAGACAGAGTCATGGACACTGAATCCATCTGGAAACCCAGAAAGGTTACCCTTGTCTGAGGAATCAAAGAACTTTTTGGTAAATTGATCCTCCAACCATGATCTTGAAGAAACAACACAAGTCGATTCGTATGAGATTCTGCTAAATGTAAAGACTGAGCAAGTACCAAGATATCGTCCAAATAAGGAAATACCACAATACCCTGTTCTCTGATTACAGACAGAAGGGCACCGAGAACCTTTGTAAAAATTCTTGGAGCTGTAGCTAGGCCAAACGGCAGAGCCACAAACTGGTAATGCTTGTCCAGAAAAGAGAATCTCAGGAACTGATAATGATCTGGATGAATCGGAATATGCAGATATGCATCCTGTAAATCTATTGTGGACATATAATTCCCTTGCTGAACAAAAGGCAAGATAGTCCTTACAGTTACCATTTTGAACGTTGGTATCCGTACATAACGATTCAATATTTTTAGATCCAGAACTGGTCTGAAGGAATTCTCCTTCTTTGGTACAATGAAGAGATTTGAATAAAACCCCATCCCCTGTTCCGGAACTGGAACTGGCATAATTACTCCAGTCAACTCTAGATCTGAAACACATTTCAGAAATGCTTGAGCTTTTACTGGATTTACTGGGACACGGGAAAGAAAAAATCTCTTTGCAGGAGGTCTCATCTTGAAACCAATTCTGTACCCTTCTGAAACGATGTTCTGAATCCAAAGATTGTGAACAGAATTGATCCAAATTTCCTTGAAAAAACGTAACCTGCCCCCTACCAGCTGAGCTGGAATGAGGGCCGCACCTTCATGTGGACTTAGAAGCAGGCTTTGCCTTTCTAGCTGGCTTGGATTTATTCCAGACTGGAGATGGTTTCCAAACTGAAACTGCTCCTGAGGATGAAGGATCAGGCTTTTGTTCTTTGTTGAAACGAAAGGAACGAAAACGATTATTAGCCCTACTTTTACCTTTAGATTTTTTATCCTGTGGTAAAAAAGTTCCTTTCCCACCAGTAACAGTTGAAATGATGGAATCCAACTGAGAACCAAATAATTTGTTACCCTGGAAAGAAATAGAAAGTAAAGTTGATTTAGAAGCCATATCAGCATTCCAAGTTTTAAGCCATAAAGCTCTTCTAGCTAAAATAGCTAGAGACATAAACCTGACATCAACTCTGATAATATCAAAAATGGCATCACAGATAAAATTATTAGCATGCTGAAGAAGAATAATAATATCATGAGAATCACGATGTGTTACTTGTTGCGCTAAAGTTTCCAACCAAAAAGTTGAAGCTGTAGCAACATCAGCCAAAGATATAGCAGGTCTAAGAAGATTACCTGAACACAGATAAGCTTTTCTTAGAAAGGACTCAATTTTCCTATCTAGAGGATCCTTAAACGAAGTACCATCTGACGTAGGAATAGTAGTACGTTTAGCAAGGGTAGAAATAGCCCCATCAACTTTAGGGATTTTGTCCCAAAATTCCAATCTGTCAGACGGCACAGGATATAAATGCTTAAAACGTTTAGAAGGAGTAAATGAATTACCCAATTTATCCCATTCTTTGGAAATTACTGCAGAAATAGCATTAGGAACAGGAAAAACTTCTGGAATAACCACAGGAGCTTTAAATACCTTATCCAAACGTTTAGAATTAGTATCAAGAGGACCAGAATCCTCTATTTCTAAAGCAATTAGTACTTCTTTAAGTAAAGAACGAATAAATTCCATTTTAAATAAATATGAAGATTTATCAGCATCAACCTCAGAGACAGAATCCTCTGAACCAGAGGAGTCATCAGAATCAGAATGATGATGTTCATTTAAAAATTCATCTGTAGGGAGAGAAGTTTTAAAAGATTTTTTACGTTTACTAGAAGGAGAAATAACAGACATAGCCTTCTTTATGGATTCAGAAACAAAATCTCTTATATTATCAGGAACATTCTGCACCTTAGATGTTGAAGGAACTGCAACAGGCAATAGTACTTTACTAAAGGAAATATTATCTGCTTTAACAAGTTTGTCATGACAATCAATACAAACAACAGCTGGAGAAATAGCTACCAAAAGTTTACAGCAGATACACTTAGCTTTGGTAGATTCAGCACTTGACAGCGATTTTCCTGTAGTATCTTCTGACTCAGATGCAACGTGAGACATCTTGCAATATGTAAGAGAAAAAACAACATATATATATAAAGCAAAATTGATCAAATTCCTTAAATGACAGTTTCAGGAATGGGAAAAAATGCCAAAGAACAAGCTTCTAGCAACCAGAAGCAATAAAAAATGAGACTTAAATAATGTGGAGACAAAAGCGACGCCCATATTTTTTCGCGCCAAATAAGACGCCCACATTATTTGGCGCCTAAATGCTTTTGGCGCCAAAAATGACGCCACATCCGGAACGCCGACATTTTTGGCGCGAAATAACGTCAAAAAATGACGCAACTTCCGGCGACACGTATGACGCCGGAAACGGAAATAGAATTTTTGCGCCAAAAAAGTCAGCGCCAAGAATGACGCAATACAATGAAGCATTTTCAGCCCCCGCGAGCCTAACAGCCCACAGGGAAGAGTCAAATTTTTGAAGGTAAGAAAAAATGGTTAAATCAAAATGCATTATCCCAAATATGAAACTGACTGTCTGAAAATAAGGAAAGTTGAACATTCTGAGTCAAGGCAAATAAATGTTTGAATACATATATTTAGAACTTTATAAACAAAGTGCCCAACCATAGCTTGGAGTGTCACAGAAAATAAGACTTACTTACCCCAAGACACTCATCTACATATAGCAGATAGCCAAACCAGTACTGAAACGAGAATCAGCAGAGGTAATGGTATATATAAGAGTATATCGTCGATCTGAAAAGGGAGGTAAGAGATGAATCTCTACGACCGATAACAGAGAACCTATGAAATAGACCCCGTAGAAGGAGATCACTGCATTCAAATAGGCAATACTCTCCTCACATCCCTCTGACATTCACTGCACGCTGAGAGGAAAACCGGGCTCCAACTTGCTGCGGAGCGCATATCAACGTAGAATCTAGCACAAACTTACTTCACCACCTCCATCGGAGGCAAAGTTTGTAAAACTGAATTGTGGGTGTGGTGAGGAGTGTATTTATAGGCATTTTGAGGTTTGGGAAACTTTGCCCCTCCTGGTAGGAATGTATATCCCATACGTCACTAGCTCATGGACTCTTGCTAATTACATGAAAGAAATAAGCGTTTATCACAGTCAAAGCACAATCTCACAGGTCTGCTGTGAGTGATTACCTCCCTCAAAATAAGTTTTGAAGACCCCTGAGCTCTGTAGAGACGTTCCGGATCATGCAGGGAGAGAAAACAGACTTGTGACTGAATTTCTGATGCATAGCAAAAGCGCCAAAATAAGCCCCTCCCACTCACACACAACAGTGAGGGAAGCTCAATGAAACTGTTTTTAATTTAAAATAAACGACAGCCATGTGGAAAATAACGCCCAAAACAATTTTTCACCAAGTACCTCAGATAATTAAACGATTTAACATGCCAGCAAACGTTTAAAATCTAATTATATGAAATGTCATTAAAAAGCCTGCTGCTAGTCGTTCACACTGCAAGTTAGGCTAAAAGTTATATGCATACAGTATTGTCCCAGTGAAGTGCCATTCCCCAGAATACTGAAGTGTAAACATATATATATACATATCAGCCTGATACCAGTTGCTACTACTGCATTTAAGGCTGAACTTACATTATATCGGTATTGGCAGTATTTTCTCAGTCAATTCCATTCCTTAGAAAATATACTGCAACATACCTCTTTGCAGGTGAACCTGCCCGCTGTCCCCTGATCTGAAGTTTACCTCACTCCTCAGAATGGCCGAGAACAGCAAAATGAATCTTAGTTACGTCCGCTAAGATCATACAAAACTCAGGTAGATTCTTCTTCAAATTCTGCCTGAGAAGAAACAACACACTCCGGTGCTGTTTAAAATAACAAACTTTTGATTGAAGATATAAAAACTAAGTATAATCACCACAGTCCTCTCACACATCCTATCTATTAGTTGGGTGCAAGAGAATGACTGGGTGTGACGTAGAGGGGAGGAGCTATATAGCAGCTCTGCTTGGGTGATCCTCTTGCACTTCCTGTTGGGGAGGAGTTAATATCCCATAAGTAATGATGACCCGTGGACTGACTACACTTAACAGGAGAAATCTATTTCTCATTTGAAGTCCAGACTATTTGCTATTGTATAGTCTTTTTATCATTGCATTTGTTCTAGATGGCTACAGACATGCAACAAATTCTTCACTTTCCTACAGCGGAGGCAAAGACAAGTTTCCAGTAAGGTGGGAGGGGTTTTATAGAGCTGTTGGGGTTTGGGAATCTTTGCTTCCTCCTAGGGGCAAGGAAGATTAAATTCCAAGGAGTAATAGATCGTGGACTCTCACCACCTGAAAGAAAAAAAAAAAATTCCTGGCACCCACATTTTTGGAATAGCTCCTAGATTTTGAACATAATAAAAATCTTGATAAATTTATATTAAATATAAAGTTACCAAATCATGGTTAGGTTAAAAAAGGGACAGTAAAGTCATAATTAGATATTCGTGATTTAGACCGAGCATTTAATTTTAAACAACTTTCTTCTGTTATTTAATTTGCTTCCTTCTCTTGTTATCCTTTGCTGAAAGGTTTAGGTAAATTTAGGAGCAGCAAAGAGCCTAGGTTCTAGCTGCTGATTGGGGCTGCATTTATATACCGATTGTCATTGGCTCACACATGTGTTCAGTTAGAAGCCAGTAGTGCATTGCTGGTCCTTCAACAAATGATACCAAGAGAATGAAGGAAATTAGATAATAGAAGTAAAGTGGAAATTAGTTTTTATATTATATCTTCTACCTAAATCATGAAAAACATTTTGGGTTTCATGTCCCTTTAATCACAAATGTGCTACCCTGGAATGGAACTCATTCGCTTCAATGAAAGGTAAACACAGCAAATATTTTACTTTATCAATAGATTAGTCATTTGATATCCCCCATTAATTGCGGATTCAGCATCAGTTTTATATTCATAGATTAGCTCCCTCCCCCACCAAGAAAAAGATGATCTCCACAATGCATCTTTTCATCATCCTATTTCAATATGCTGTGTGCCGCATTCCTTCAGCGTTTGTATTTATTAGCCTGGAGATTCCAATCTCGTCAAACCTAGATGTGCTCGCTCAAGCATTTTAATCTCTGGAATACATTATCGGCTAAATTAGGGCTGTTAATGCTAAAACAATATCCTGTAATTTTCTAATAAACATTATTCACCTATTGATTTATTAATGTAAAAATATACATTAGAACATGTAATTTTAACACTACCCTGTAATACTGTGTATTTAACCCCCTGCAAATGTGTTAAACACATAGTTAAAGTAATGCACAGGAGCTACTGGTACCGAGCAGACATGGCCGCTCACCAAATCAGCAGGAGTAGTCACACAACCCAGCTGTGCTGCTGACTGCATGACCCCCAGCTTCAATTCTAGACAAGCAGTCCTCTTCTGCCCCAGAGAGTGTGTTTAACTATGTGTTTAAAGGGATAGCCCTTGTCAAAATTAAGCTTTCATGATTCAGATAGACCGTGCAATTATAAGCAATTTCTAATTTACTCCTATTATTAATTTATCTTTGTTCCCTTGGTATCTTTATTTAAAAAAAAAAAAAAAAGAACTTATGAGCCAGCCCATTTTTGGTTCAGCTCCTGGGTAGCACTTGCTAATTGGTGGCTACATTTAGTCAACAATCAGCAAGCGTTAGCCAGGTGCTGAACCAAAATGGGCCGTCTCCGAAGCTTACATTCTTGCTTTTTCAAATAAAGATACCAAGGGAACGAAAAAACATTGATAATAGGAGTAAATTAGAAAGTTGCTTATAATTACACGGTCTATCTGAATCATGAACGCTTAATTTTGACTAGACTATCCCTTTAAAAAGGGACATAAAACAAGCAAGGATAGAGACAAAATATAATATGCACTTTAATTACTTTACCTGCAAATTTATACTGCAGTGCCTCTCCATTAACCCTCTTTTTAGTTTTTGAATTGTAAAGCTCTAACTCCCCCCACACATTTCCTTTTATGGCTGTATCTATATCTATTGTTGCTTTGGTAGAATGCCAAAGTGAACAGGGATTATCTGCTGGAGCATGCCTAGAAGCTGTGAACTCAGTTGAGATAGAATGCCTGTGTCTAAACATTGATAAGAGGGGTGGAGTTGGCTGCTCCAGGCAGCTAAGTTATGTAATTAATTTTGCTTATTTTTGAAAATTTTAAAATACTTGCCAGCAATTTTTAAACAATTTTTTTAGGCAAACTATTTTTAATTAATTAGCCCTTTTAGGCTATGCACAGATCTCAACCTGTTTTATGTCCCTTTAACTCATTTGCATGGTCGCTATCATTGCAGTGTCACCAGTGTTAAAATTACATACGCTAACAAATTAAAGAATATACATACGTTCACCATCATAGCCCTTTAAACTTTTTAGATAATGATCTCAAATTGTTTTGTGTCCCTTTAAATTGCTAAGTTACCTTTAGTTCCTTTTAAAATAGTCAAGAAATATATGCAATCTGGTTGTGGTCTTCAGTCGACAAGTTCCATTTAACAAACTAAAGTATATTCACATAAAAAAAAAAAATCTTCTGGTTTATATAAAAGACAAATATACAAAAAAAAAACACAGTTTGAAAGCAGATAATGTAAAGGTTCACCTAAAGTAAATCAAAGTTGCAACTGTTCACTTTATAAACAGGTAGTATTAAAAAAAGCTTATGATTACAATTAGAAAAATAATCTCCGGCTTTCCTATATAATCTATGGTAATTTGTAGTCTAGCAAAAACATGATTTCCCAAGATGTATAATCAGCTTTATGGAACAACATTGGCTTTATAGCAAAAAGATTTTCTTGATTTGCTTCCATATTTAGGGTTAGCAGGTTTTCAAATAGTTCTCCAGACACGTAATTCAACTTCCTGCCCAGAAAGTGTGTGTGAATAAAGTTACACACCGCACAATAAACAAAAAAACATTACATTTTATTCAGGAATAATGACTAGCTATGACAACGTTTCAGATAGTCCCATCCCCAGGTTGCACAGCATGTTCATGCATACCTACTTACTGACCCCTTTTGCACTCTAATTTGCTTGTTACTCCCACTACACAAAAATTGCAAGGGAGGGGGGGAGACACAAAACATCTCATCTTTCTCTTCCATGCCCCCCATGTTCACTCGAATTGGTCCCTGCCAAATCATATCCACCATAAAACATACACATTATTTTCATATATTATCTCATTTATCAAAATATATAGGTATTTAATTTTCATATTACCTTGTCATGTGTCCCAAATATTATTGTTGCATCTAATAGAAGGCATTTTAATTTAGTTATCGTTTTTTAAACCCCTTAACTGTCGTTGGTCTTTCTATGGGGGTGACTTTCAATAGTACGGTCTCGCTGCTATTTGAACAAGCCTGCAGGACGGAGGGGCTAACAGTGTGGTTTTGCCGCTCACGGCAAGATCAGTGCTATTATAAACAGAGATAACCAGACAATCCCTTAAGAACCAGCGACGTACATGGTACGTCATGGTCATTAAGGGGAAGAGTTAAGGATGTGACACACTGCAAGCGATGCGGTACGAGGCAAAGCAGCTGCTTCGCTCCGCGTCGCATCGCTTCTGAAGATCAACTATTTA
>NC_069508.1:58387526-58397526 GCF_027579735.1 Bombina bombina
CTATCTATCTATCTATCTATCTATCTATCTATCTATATATATACAATATTTTTAGCGGGTGTACCACCCGGCTGATTTTACTAACCATCCAGATAAAATTTTGGCCAATATTAAAGTGAATGTAAAACTGATGAAATAGTGCCCTGTTTTTAAATATACTATTAAAAACAGGGGCACTTTCATTCATCAAAGTTTACATTGCAGCGGATTTTACAAATACCGTTTTCTCCTGAAATTGCTTCCATCTGCTGAGGCCACGCCGTGATTGGAGGAAGCCGGTTTCGTCATTGCTGTGTAAGTACAGCAGAAAGAAGAAGGGGAGGGTGGGAAATCGGTGACCCGGCATTTGTAAAAACCGCTGCAATGTAAACGTTCATGAATGAAAGTGCCTCTGTTTTTAATAGTATTTTTAAAAACAGGACACTATTTTATCAAAGTTTACTTTCACTTTAAGCTCAAATTAGCCAGTACTAAAAATGTTCCATTTTTATTGCACAAATTATCATTAAATAAGTTTATGTTAAAATTATGATATTAATTTGTGCTGAAAATTATATATTAGAAAAACAGAATTTATGTTTACCTGATAAATTTCTTTCTCCAACGGTGTGTCCGGTCCACGGCGTCATCCTTACTTGTGGGGATATTCTCTTCCCCAACAGGAAATGGCAAAGAGCCCAGCAAAGCTGGTCACATGATCCCTCCCAGGCTCCGCCTACCCCAGTCATTCGACCGACGTTAAGGAGGAATATTTGCATAGGAGAAACCATATGGTACCGTGGTGACTGTAGTTAAAGAAAATAAATTATCAGACCTGATTAAAAAACCAGGGCGGGCCGTGGACCGGACACACCGTTGGAGAAAGAAATTTATCAGGTAAACATAAATTCTGTTTTCTCCAACATAGGTGTGTCCGGTCCACGGCGTCATCCTTACTTGTGGGAACCAATACCAAAGCTTTAGGACACGGATGAAGGGAGGGAGCAAATCAGGTCACCTAAATGGAAGGCACCACGGCTTGCAAAACCTTTCTCCCAAAAATAGCCTCAGAAGAAGCAAAAGTATCAAACTTGTAAAATTTGGTAAAAGTGTGCAGTGAAGACCAAGTCGCTGCCCTACATATCTGATCAACAGAAGCCTCGTTCTTGAAGGCCCATGTGGAAGCCACAGCCCTAGTGGAATGAGCTGTGATTCTTTCGGGAGGCTGCCGTCCGGCAGTCTCGTAAGCCAATCTGATGATGCTTTTAATCCAAAAAGAGAGAGAGGTAGAAGTTGCTTTTTGACCTCTCCTTTTACCTGAATAAACAACAAACAAGGAAGATGTTTGTCTAAAATCCTTTGTAGCATCTAAATAGAATTTTAGAGCGCGAACAACATCCAAATTGTGCAACAAACGTTCCTTCTTTGAAACTGGTTTTGGACACAGAGAAGGTACGATAATCTCCTGGTTAATGTTTTTGTTAGAAACAACTTTTGGAAGAAAACCAGGTTTAGTACGTAAAACCACCTTATCTGCATGGAACACCAGATAAGGAGGAGAACACTGCAGAGCAGATAATTCTGAGACTCTTCTAGCAGAAGAAATCGCAACTAAAAACAAAACTTTCCAAGATAATAACTTAATATCAACGGAATGTAAGGGTTCAAACGGAACCCCCTGAAGAACTGAAAGAACTAAATTGAGACTCCAAGGAGGAGTCAAAGGTTTGTAAACAGGCTTGATTCTAACCAGAGCCTGAACAAAGGCTTGAACATCTGGCACAGCTGCCAGCTTTTTGTGAAGTAATACCGACAAGGCAGAAATCTGTCCCTTCAGGGAACTAGCAGATAATCCTTTTTCCAATCCTTCTTGAAGGAAGGATAGAATCCTAGGAATCTTAACCTTGTCCCAAGGGAATCCTTTAGATTCACACCAACAGATATATTTTTTCCAAATTTTGTGGTAAATCTTTCTAGTTACAGGCTTTCTGGCCTGAACAAGAGTATCGATAACAGAATCTGAGAATCCTCGCTTCGATAAAATCAAGCGTTCAATCTCCAAGCAGTCAGCTGGAGTGAAACCAGATTCGGATGTTCGAACGGACCCTGAATAAGAAGGTCTCGTCTCAAAGGTAGCTTCCAAGGTGGAGCCGATGACATATTCACCAGATCTGCATACCAAGTCCTGCGTGGCCACGCAGGAGCTATCAAGATCACCGACGCCCTCTCCTGATTGATCCTGGCTACCAGCCTGGGGATGAGAGGAAATGGCGGGAACACATAAGCTAGTTTGAAGGTCCAAGGTGCTACTAGTGCATCCACTAGAGCCGCCTTGGGATCCCTGGATCTGGCCCCGTAGCAAGGAACTTTGAAGTTCTGACGAGAGGCCATCAGATCCATGTCTGGAATGCCCCACAGGTGAGTGACTTGGGCAAAGATTTCCGGATGGAGTTCCCACTCCCCCGGATGCAATATCTGACGACTCAGAAAATCCGCTTCCCAATTTTCCACTCCTGGGATGTGGATAGCAGACAGGTGGCAGGAGTGAGACTCCGCCCATAGAATGATTTTGGTCACTTCTTCCATCGCTAGGGAACTCCTTGTTCCCCCCTGATGGTTGATGTACGCAACAGTTGTCATGTTGTCTGATTGAAACCGTATGAACTTGGTCCTCGCTAGCCGAGGCCAGGCCTTGAGAGCATTGAATATCGCTCTCAGTTCCAGAATATTTATCGGTAGAAGAGATTCTTCCCGAGACCAAAGACCCTGAGCTTTCAGGGATCCCCAGACCGCGCCCCAGCCCATCAGACTGGCGTCGGTCGTGACAATGACCCACTCTGGTCTGCGGAACGTCATCCCTTGAGACAGATTGTCCAGGGACAGCCACCAACGGAGTGAGTCTCTGGTCCTCTGATTTACTTGTATCTTCGGAGACAAGTCTGTATAGTCCCCATTCCACTGACTGAGCATGCACAGTTGTAATGGTCTTAGATGAATGCGCGCAAAAGGAACTATGTCCATCGCCGCTACCATCAACCCGATCACTTCCATGCACTGAGCTATGGAAGGAAGAGGAACGGAATGAAGTATCCGACAAGAGTCTAGAAGTTTTGTTTTTCTGGCCTCTGTTAGAAAGATCCTCATTTCTAAAGAGTCTATAATTGTTCCCAAGAAGGGAACCCTTGTTGACGGGGATAGAGAACTCTTTTCCACGTTCACTTTCCAGCCGTGAGATCTGAGAAAGGCCAGGACAATGTCCGTGTGAGCCTTTGCTTGAGGAAGGGACGACGCTTGAATCAGAATGTCGTCCAGGTAAGGTACTACTGCAATGCCCCTTGGTCTTAGCACCGCTAGAAGGGAGCCTAGTACCTTTGTGAAAATCCTTGGAGCAGTGGCTAATCCGAAAGGAAGCGCCACGAACTGGTAATGTTTGTCCAGGAATGCAAACCTTAGGAACCGATGATGTTCCTTGTGGATAGGAATATGTAGATACGCATCCTTTAAATCCACCGTGGTCATGAATTGACCCTCCTGGATGGAAGGAAGAATAGTTCGAATGGTTTCCATCTTGAAAGATGGAACCTTGAGAAACTTGTTTAAGATCTTGAGATCTAAGATTGGTCTGAACGTTCCCTCTTTTTTGGGAACTATGAACAGATTGGAGTAGAACCCCATCCCTTGTTCTCTTAGTGTAACAGGATGAATCACTCCCATTTTTAACAGGTCTTCTACACAATGTAAGAACGCCTGTCTTTTTATGTGGTCTGAAGACAACTGAGACCTGTGGAACCTCCCCCTTGGGGGAAGTCCCTTGAATTCCAGAAGATAACCCTGGGAGACTATTTCTAGCGCCCAAGGATCCAGAACATCTCTTGCCCAAGCCTGAGCGAAGAGAGAGAGTCTGCCCCCCACCAGATCCGGTCCCGGATCGGGGGCCAATATTTCATGCTGTCTTGGTAGCAGTGGCAGGCTTCTTGGCCTGCTTTCCCTTGTTCCAGCCTTGCATTGGTCTCCAAGCTGGCTTGGCTTGAGAAGTATTACCCTCTTGCTTAGAGGACGTAGCACTTTGGGCTGGTCCGTTTTTACGAAAGGGACGAAAATTGGGTCTATTTTTTGCCTTGAAAGGCCGATCCTGAGGAAGGGCGTGGCCCTTACCCCCAGTGATATCCGAGATAATCTCTTTCAAGTCAGGGCCAAACAGCGTTTTCCCCTTGAAAGGAATGTTTAGTAGCTTGTTCTTGGAAGACGCGTCAGCCGACCAAGATTTCAACCAAAGCGCTCTGCGCGCCACAATAGCAAACCCAGAATTCTTAGCCGCTAACCTAGCCAATTGCAAAGTGGCGTCTAGGGTGAAAGAATTAGCCAATTTGAGAGCATTGATTCTGTCCATAATCTCCTCATAAGGAGGAGAATCACTATCGAGCGCCTTTATCAGTTCATCAAACCAGAAACATGCGGCTGTAGTGACAGGGACAATGCATGAAATTGGTTGTAGAAGGTAACCCTGCTGAACAAACATCTTTTTAAGCAAACCTTCTAATTTTTTATCCATAGGATCTTTGAAAGCACAACTATCCTCTATGGGTATAGTGGTGCGTTTGTTTAAAGTAGAAACCGCTCCCTCGACCTTGGGGACTGTCTGCCATAAGTCCTTTCTGGGGTCGACCATAGGAAACAATTTTTTAAATATGGGGGGAGGGACGAAAGGAATACCGGGCCTTTCCCATTCTTTATTAACAATGTCCGCCACCCGCTTGGGTATAGGAAAAGCTTCTGGGAGCTCCGGCACCTCTAGGAACTTGTCCATTTTACATAGTTTCTCTGGGATGACCAACTTTTCACAATCATCCAGAGTGGATAATACCTCCTTAAGCAGAATGCGGAGATGTTCCAACTTAAATTTAAATGCAATTACATCAGGTTCAGCCTGTTGAGAAATGTTCCCCGAATCAGTAATTTCTCCCTCAGACAAAACCTCCCTGGCCCCCTCAGATTGGGTTAGGGGCCCTTCAGAGATATTAATATCAGCGTCGTCATGCTCTTCAGTAACTAAAACAGAGCAGCCACGCTTACGCTGACAAGGGTTCATTTTGGCTAAAATGTTTTTGACAGAATTATCCATTACAGCCGTTAATTGTTGCATAGTAAGCAGTATTGGCGCGCTAGATGTACTAGGGGCCTCCTGAGTGGGCAAGACTCGTGTAGACGAAGGAGGGAATGATGCAGTACCATGCTTACTCCCCTCACTTGAGGAATCATCTTGGGCATCATTGTCATTATCACATAAATCACATTTATTTAAATGAACAGGAATTCTGGCTTCCCCACATTCAGAACACAGTCTATCTGGTAGTTCAGACATGTTAAACAGGCATAAACTTGATAATAAAGTACAAAAAACGTTTTAAAATAAAACCGTTACTGTCACTTTAAATTTTAAACTGAACACACTTTATTACTGCAATTGCGAAAAAACATGAAGGAATTGTACAAAATTCACCAAATTTTCACCACAGTGTCTTAAAGCCTTAAAAGTATTGCACACCAAATTTGGAAGCTTTAACCCTTAAAATAACGGAACCGGAGCCGTTTTAACACTTTAACCCCTTTACAGTCCCTGGTATCTGCTTTGCTGAGACCCCACCAAGCCCAAAGGGGAATACGATACCAAATGACGCCTTCAGAAAGTCTTTTCTAAGTATCAGAGCTCCTCTCACATGCGACTGCATGCCATGCCTCTCAAAAACAAGTGCGCCACACCGGCGCGAAAATGAGGCTCTGCTTATGCTTTGGGAAAGCCCCAGAGAAATAAGGTGTCTAATACAGTGCCTGCCGATATTATAATATCAATAAACCCAGATAAAATGATTCCTCAAAGCTAAATATGTTTTAAAACTTAATCGATTTAGCCCAGAAAAAGTCTACAATCTTAATAAGCCCTTGTGAAGCCCTTATTTACCATCGTAATAAACATGGCTTACCGGATCCCATAGGGAAAAATGACAGCTTCCAGCATTACATCGTCTTGTTAGAATGTGTCATACCTCAAGCAGCAAGAGACTGCACACTGTTCCCCCAACTGAAGTTAATTGCTCTCAACAGTCCTGTGTGGAACAGCCATGGATTTTAGTTACGGTGCTAAAATCATTTTCCTCATACAAACAGAAATCTTCATCTCTTTTCTGTTTCTGAGTAAATAGTACATACCAGCACTATTTTAAAATAACAAACTCTTGATTGAATAATAAAAACTACAGTTAAACACTAAAAAACTCTAAGCCATCTCCGTGGAGATGTTGCCTGTACAACGGCAAAGAGAATGACTGGGGTAGGCGGAGCCTAGGAGGGATCATGTGACCAGCTTTGCTGGGCTCTTTGCCATTTCCTGTTGGGGAAGAGAATATCCCCACAAGTAAGGATGACGCCGTGGACCGGACACACCTATGTTGGAGAAATGTATATATATATATATATATATATATATATATATATATATATATATATATATATATATATATATATATATATATATATATATATATATATATATATATACACATACACACACACACACATATATATAACATAATTTATGCTTACCTGATAAATTTATTTCTCTTGTAGTGTATCCAGTCCACGGATCATCCATTACTTATGGAATATATTCTCCTTCCCAACAGGAAGCTGCAAGAGTCCACCCACAGCAAAGCTGCTATATAGCTCCTCCCCTAACTGCCATATTCAGTCATTCGACCGAAAACATGCAGAGAAAGGAAAAACCATAGGGTGCAGTGGTGACTGTAGTTCAAATGAAAAAATTACCTGCCTTAAAGTGACAGGGCGGGCCGTGGACTGGATACACTACAAGAGAAATAAATTTATCAGGTAAGCATAAATTATGTTTTCTCTTGTTAAGTGTATCCAGTCCACGGATCATCCATTACTTATGGAATACCAATACCAAAGCTAAAGTACGCGGATGATGGGAGGGACAAGGCAGGTACTTAAACGGAAGTTACCACTGCCTGTAAAAAAAAACCTTTCTCCCAAAAATAGCCTCCGAAGAAGCAAGGTATCAAATTTGTTAAATTTGAAAAGTATGAAGCGCAGACCAAGACTCCGTCTTGTAAATCTGATCAACAGAAGCCACATTTAAAAAAAGGCCCAAGTGAAAACCACAGCTCTAGTAGAATGAGCTGTAATCCCTTCAGGAGGCTGCTGTCCAGCAGTCTCATAAGCTAAATGAATTATGCTTTTTAACCAAAAAGACAGAGAGGCTGCTGAAGTCTTTTGACCTCTCCTCTGTCCAGAATAGACAACAAACAAGGTGAACGTTTGATGAAAACTGTATTAGCTTGTAAGTAAAACTTTAAAGCACAAACCACGTCCAATATTGTGTAATAGACGTTCCTTCTTTGAGGAAGGATTAGGATACAAGCATGGAACAACTATCTCTTGAGTGATATACTTGTTAGATACCACCTTAGGAAAAAACCCAGGTTGGTACGCAGGACTACCTTATCCGTACGAAGGACCAGATAAGGAGAATCACATTGTAACACAGATAACTTGGAGACTCTACGAGTCGAGGAATTAGCTACCCAAAAGGAACTTTCCAAGATAAAGATTGATATCTATGGAAAAAAAAAGGTTCAAACGGAACTTCTTGAAGAACCTTAAGAATCAGGTTTAAGCTCCATGGCGGAGCAACAGTTTTAAACACAGGCTTGGATCTAACCAAAGCCTGACCAAATGCCTGAACGTCTAGAATACCTGCCAGACGCTTGTGCAAAAAAATAGACAGAGTAAAAATCTGTCCCCTTTTAAGGAATTAGCTGACAACCCTTTTCTCAAAAACATCTTGGAGAAAAGATAATATCCTGGGAATCCAGACTTTACTCCATGAGTAACCCTTGGATTCATAACAATCAGATATTTACACCATATCTATGTTCAATTTTCCTAGAGGCAGGCTTTCATGTCTGTATTAAGGTATCAATGACTGACTCGGAGAAGCCATGCTTTGATAACATCAAGCGTTCAGTCTCCAGGCAGTCCATCTCAGATTGATTCTATTTAGATGGTTGAAAGGACCCTGAGGTAGAGGGACCTGTCTCTGAAGCAGAGACCGTGATGGAAAGGATGACATGTCCACCAGATCTGCATACCAGGTCCTGCGTGGCTACGCAGACGCTGTCAAAAACACCAAAGCCCTCTCCTGCTTGGTCTTGACCTCCGGAGGAAATCCCACTCCCCCGGAAGAAAAGTCTGACGACTTAGAAAATCCACCTCCCAGTTCTCAACACCTGGGATATGGATAGCTGATAGACAAGAGTGAGTCTCTGTCCAGTAAATTATTGTAAGACTTCTAACATCGCTAGGGAACTTCTGTTCCCCCTTGATGGCTGATGTAAGCCACAGTCGTGTATATTGTCCGACTGAGTATGATGTACCTCAGAGTTGCTAACTGAGGCCAAGTCTGAAGAGCATGGAATATCACTCCCAGTTCCAGAATATTTATTAGAAGGAGGGTCTCCTCCTAAGTCCACTATACCTGAGCCTTCAGGGAGTTCCAGACTGCATCCCAACCTAAAAGGCTGGCATCTATTGTAACAATTGTCCCATCTGACCTGCGGAAGGTCATACCCTTGGACAGATGGACCCGACATAGTCACCAGAGAAGAGAATCTCTGGTCTCTTGGTCCAGGTTTAACAGGGGTACAAATCTGTGTAATCCCCGTTCCTCTGACTGAGCATGCATAGTTGCAGCGGTCTGAAATGTAGACGTGCAAACGGTACTATGTCCCTTGCCGCTACCATTAAGCCGATTTCATTCATGTACTGAGCCACCGAAGGGCGCGGATGGGATGAAAAAAACACGGCAGAAATTTAGAAACTTTGACAACCTGGACTCCGTCAGGTAAATTTTCATTTCTACAGAATCTATCAGAGTCCCGAGGAGGGAAACCCTTGAGATTGGGGATAGAGAACTCTTTCCTTGTTCATTTTCCACCCATGTGATCTCAGAAATGCCAGTACTACGTCCGTATGAGACTGGGCAATTTGGATGTTTGACGCCTGTATCAGGATGTCGTCTAAATAAGGGGCCACTTCTATGCCCCGCGGTCTAAGGACCGCCAAAGCGACCCCAGAACCTCCATAAAGATTCTTGGGGCTGTAGATATCCCAAAGGAAAGAGCTACAAACTGGTAATGCCTGTCTAGAAAGGCAAACCTGAAAAACGATGGTGATCTTTATGCATCACAATGTGAGGATAAGCATCCTTCAAATCCATTGTAGTCCTCTATTGACTCTCCTGGATCATAGTTAAGATGGTACGAATAGTTTCCATCTTAAATGACGGAATTCTGAGGAATTTGTTTAAGATCTTTAGATCCAAAATAGGTCTGAAGGTTCCCTCTCTTTGGGAACCACAAACAGATTTGAGTAAAAACTCTGTCCCTGTTCCTCTCTTGGAACTGGATGGATCTCGTACACAATGTAAGAATGCCTCCTTCTTTATCTGGTTTGCAGATAATTGTGAAAGGCGAAATCTCCCCTTTTTTTGGGGGGGAATCTTTGAAATCCAGAAGATATCTCTGGGATATAAATTCCAATGCCTAGGGATCCTGGGCATCTCTTGCCCACGCCTGGGCAAAGAATGAAAGTCTGCCCCCTATAGGATCCGTTACCGGATAGGGGTCCGTTCCTTCATGCTGCCTTAGAGGCAGCAGCAGGCTCCTTGGCCTGCTTATCTTTGTTCCAGGTCCGATTGTCTCCAGACCGCCTTGGACTGAGCAAAAATTCCCTCTTGTTTTGCCTTAGAGGAAGAGGATGCCACACCTGCCCTGAAGTTTTTAAAAGGTACGAAAATTAGACTTTTTTTTTTTTTTTTTTTTTTTTTTTGCCCTTGATTTAGACCTATCCTGAGGAAGGGCATGACCTTTTCCTCCAGTGATATAAGCAATAATCTCCTTCAAACCAGGCCCGAATAGGGTCTGCCCCTTGAAGGGAAGTTAAG